>NC_080379.1:8951617-9009292 GCF_014773155.1 Arachis stenosperma | reverse complement strand
GTGAGAGAGAGAAATGGGAGAGAAGGGGAGAGAGAGAGAGAAAGACAAAGAGAAGGGAGGGGGAGAGAGAGAGAGAGAGAGAGAGAGAAAAGGAAGGGGAGAGAAAAGGAAAGAGATGGAGAGAAGGAGATAAGAAAAAGATACTCGTATCATTTAGAAAGAAAATTATTTACATTAGAAAAAATTATTTATAGAAAATGCTGAAAAAAATAAGAAAGAAAAAGAAACGAAGCAATGGAAAGAATTTCATTATTTACAAATGTTACTCATATCATTTAGAAAGAAAAAAAATAATTTTTAGAATAAAAAAATTCAATTTAAAAAAAAGGTTAAAAATTTGGATTTTTGTTTGTAAAAAAATTAATTTTTGTGTAAAAAGTGGTTTTTTATTGTATAAACCAATTTTTTGGTATAAAAACTAATTTTTAGTGAAAAATTGGTTTTTTTTGATATAAAAACCAGTTTTTCTATATAAAACCGGTTATTTTTTAAAACCGATTTTTATTTTAATAACCGGTTAAAAATCGGTTTTAAATTTTACTAACCGATTAGTAACCAGTTTTATAATGTAAAACCAATTTGGTTAATAACCAAGACTATATTTTTGGTTAACCAAAAAACTGGTTTGGTTTTTGGATTAACCAAACCATGAACACCCCTAGTTGCAGCCATACTCAATATGAAAAATGGAGTGATCCAAGAAGTAGCCCAAGGCGAGATGGAACCTCCCGAGAATGAGGAGGATGTACAAATGATGTTTGGGGCTGATGAGCGGATAATTTATACGCTTTTTGGCATTATTTTTAGAATGTTTTTAGTATGATGTTTTAGTTAGTTTTTAGTATATTTTCATTAGTTTTTATTTGAAATTCACTTTTCTGGACTTTACTATGAGTTCGTGTGTTTTTCTGTGATTTCAGGTATTTTCTGGCTGAAATTGAGGGACCTGAGCAAAAATCTGATTCAGAGACTGAAAAGGACTGCAGATGCTGTTGGATTCTGACCTCTCCCTGCACTCGAAGTGGATTTTCTGGAGCTACAGAAGCCCAATTTGCGTGCTCTCAACGGCGTTGGAAAGTAGACATCCTGGGCTTTCCAGCAATGTATAATAGTTTATACTTTGCCCGAGATTTGATGGCCCAAACTGGCGTTCCAAATCAGCTCAAGAATGCCCGGCGTTAAACGCCGGAACTGGCACAAGAATGGGAGTTAAACGCCCAAACTGGCACAAAAGCTGGCGTTTAACTCCAAGAAAAGTCTCTACACATAGAAGCTTCAATGCTGAGCCCAAGCACACACCAAGTGGGCCCGGAAGTGGATTTTTATGTCATTTACTCATCTTTGTAAACTTTAGGCTACTAGTTCTCTACAAATAGGACCTTTTACTATTGTATTTTCATCTTTAGATCTTTGAATCTTTGGATCCTTGATCATCTGGAGTCTTTTGATCATGTTTTGGGGACTGGCCTCACGGCCATGCCTAGACCTTGTTCTTATGTATTTTCAACGGTGGAGTTTCTACACACCATAGATTAAGGTGTGGAGCTCTGCTGTACCTCGAGTATTAATGCAATTACTATTGTTCTTCTATTCAATTTAGCTTGTTCTTATTCCAAGATATTCATTCGCACTCAAGAACTTGATGAATGTGATGATTATGTGACGCTCATCATCATTCTTACTTATGCACGCGTGCCTGACAACCACTCCCGTTCTACAAGCAAACAAGGCTTGAGTGGATATCTCTTGGATTCCTTAATCGAAATCTTCGTGGTATAAGCTAGAATTGATGGCGGCATTCAAGAGAATCCGGAAGGTCTAAACCTTGTCTGTGGTATTCTGAGTAGGATTCAGTGATTGAATGACTGTGACGAGCTTCAAACTCCTGAAGGCTAGGCATTAATGACAGACGCAAAAGAATCAATGGATTCTATTCCAACCTGATTGAGAACCGACAGATGATTAGCCGTGCCGTGACAGGGTGCGTTGAACATTTTCACTGAGAGGACAGGACTATAGTCACTGACAACGGTGATGCCCAACATACAGCTTGCCATGGAAATGAGTAAGAAGGATTGGATGAAGACAGTAGGAAAGCAGAGAGACGGAAGGGACAAAGCATCTCCATTCGCTTATCTGAAATTCTCACCAATGAATTACATAAGTATCTCTATCTTTATGCTTTATTCATATATCATTCATAACCATTTGAATCTGCCTGACTAAGATTTACAAGGTGACCATAGCTTGCTTCATACCAACAATCTCCGTGGGATCGACCCTTACTCGCGTAAGGTTTATTACTTGGACGACCCAGTGCACTTGCTGGTTAGTTGTGCGAAGTTGTGAAATTATGTTTAGACCATGGTATTGAGCACCAAATTTTTGGAGTCATTACCGGGGACTGTTTGAGTTGTGAAAAGTAGAGATCACAATTTCATGCACCAAGTTTTTGGCGCCGTTGCCGGGGATTGTTGAGTTTGGACAACTGATGGTTCATCTTGTTGCTTAGATTAGGTATTTTTCTTCAGAGTTCTTAAGAATGAATTCTAGTGTTTCAAGGTGATGTTCTTATTATCACCAAAGCTGATTGATTCTCATCAATTTAGCTCTTGAATGTAATGTCCTGCTGAAGCTTGGCTAGCCATGTCTAATTTCTTTAGACTAAAGCTTTAGACTAACATTGCATGATTCCTGGAATTCTCATTAAGAATTTTGATACCTTTATTTTCTTTTCCACTTAATTTTCGAAAAATCCAAAAAAAAAAAAATACAAAATCATAAAAACCAAAAATATTTTATGTTTCTTGTTGAGTCTAGTGTCTCATGTTAAGTTTGGTGTCAATTGCATGTTTCTGTTCTTCTCGCATTCATTCATGTGTCTTAAGTGATCTTCAAGATGTTCTTGATGATTTTCTTGCTCTGATCTTTAAATTCTCTTGTCTTGAGTATTTTTTTGTTTTTCATATGCATTCTCATTTTGTTAGTGTCAGTAATATACAAACTGCTAAGTTTGGTGTCTTGCATGCATTGTTTATTTGATTTTAGTTGCATTTTGATTATTCCTCATTATTAAAAATCCAAAAATATTTTTAATTTGTGTCTTTTCAAGTCAATAATACAGAGAATTGAAGATTCAGAACATACAGCAGAGGAATTACACAAAAAAAACTGGGCGTTCAAAATGCCCAGTGAGGAAGGCAAACTGGCATTTAAACGCCAGCCAGGGTGCCTGGCTGGGCGTTTAATGCCCAAAATAGTAGTGTTTTGGGCGTTAAATGCCAGAATGTGCACCATTCTGGGCGTTTAACGCCAGGATGGCACAAGAGGAAAGATTTTGTTTTTAATTCAAATTTTTTTCAAGTTTTCAAAATTTTTCAAAATCAAATCTTTTTCAAATCATATCTTTTCAATCATATGTTTTCAAAATCAATTTCTTTCCATTTTCAAAGATACTTGCTAACAATTAATGATTTGATTCAACATTTCAAGTATGTTGCCTTTTCTGTTGAGGAAGGTTTAATATTTGAATCATATCTTTTCTTGTTAGCCAAGTTATTATTTTTTTAAAATAAAATCTTTTTAAATTGTTTTTCAAATCATATATTCTCAATCACGTCTTTTTCAAAATAGTTTTCAATCATATCTTTTTGATTTCTAATTTCAAATTCTTTTTCAAAAATCACTTGATTTCTTTCCCACTTTTAGTTTTCGAAAATCATCAATCAATTTTTCAAAATGTTTTTAAAAATCTTTTACTTAATTTTCGAAAATTTCTTCCCCTCTTCTCACATCCTTCTATTTATGAACTAACACTACTCCTCAATGCACAATTCGAACTCCATCTTTCCTTGATTAGTTCGAATTTTCTACCTCTTCCTTCTATTTTTCTTTTCCTCTGACTCTTCAAGGAGTCTCTATACTGTGACATAGAGGATTCCATATTTTCTTGTTTTCTTCTCTTTTATATGAGCAGGAGCAAAGACAAAATCATTCTTGTTGAGGCTGACCCTGAACCTGAAAGGACCTTGAAGCGAAAGCTAAGAGAAGCGAAGGCACAACTCTCTATAGAGGATCTAACAGAAATCTTCAAAGAAGAAGACATGGCAGCTGAAAACAACAACAATGCCAACAATGCAAGGAAGGTGCTGGGTGACTTTACTGCACCTACTCCCGACTCCTATGGGAGAAGCATCTCTATCCCTGCCATTGGAGCAAACAACTTTGAGCTTAAGCCTCAATTAGTTTCTCTAATGCAACAGAATTGCAAGTTCCATGGACTTTCATTGGAAGATCCTCATCAGTTTTTAGCTGAGTTCTTGCAAATCTGTGACACTGTTAAGACTAATGGGGTTGACCCTGAGGTCTACAGACTTATGCTATTCCCTTTTGCTGTAAGAGACAGAGCTAGGATTTGGTTGGACTCACAACCTAAAGAAAGCCTGAACTCTTGGGAAAAGCTAGTCAATGCCTTCTTGGCAAAGTTCTTTCCACCTCAAAAATTGAGTAAGCTTAGAGTGGAAGTCCAAACCTTCAGACAGAAGGAAGGAGAATCCCTCTATGAAGCTTGGAAAAGATACAAACAATTGATCAGAAAGTGTCCCTCTGACATGCTTTCTGAATGGAGCATCATAGGTATTTTCTATGATGGTCTGTCTGAACTGTCCAAGATGTCATTGGATAGCTTTGCTGAAGGATCTCTTCATCTGAAGAAGACGCCTGCAGAAGCTCAAGAACTAATTGAAATGGTTGCAAATAACCAATTCATGTACACTTCTGAAAGGAATCCTGTGAGCAATGGGACGAATCAGAAGAAAGGAGTTCTTGAGATTGATACTCTGAATGCCGTATTGGCTCAGAACAAAATATTGACTTGATGTGCGGAAAACGATCCGACACAAAACTCACCGGCAAGTGTACCGGGTCGCATCAAGTAATAATAACTCACATGAGTGAGGTCGATCCCACAGGGATTGAAGGATTGAGCAATTTTAGTTTAGTGGTTGATTTAGTCAAGCGAATCAAGTTTTGGTTGAGTGGGTTGTATTTAACAGAAGATAAATTGCTTGGAATGTAAAGGGAGAGGGGGATTTTGCAGTAAATTAAAGAACAGGAAAATAAACTTGCTGAATCTTAAAGAACAAGAAAGTAAATGACTGAAACTTAAAGTGCAAGAAATGTAAATTGCAGTAACTTAAATGGCAAGAAATGTAAATTGCTTGAATGTAAAAGGGTTTTGAGGACTGGGATTGCAGAATCTAAACAAAGAGAAAGTAAATTGCAACAATTAATTAAGTAGAAGATGAATTGGAATAAACTAAAGTTCAAACAGAGATGGAAATTAAAGTGCAGCAGAGGTTCACAGAAGAACCAAAAGTAAATTGGGATCTCAGGGTTCAAGAGACTAGGTAGCAGAGCCTAGATCTCAATTACCTTCCTAGATCCAAGTTCTCAAAGCAATTGACAAGAAATTGAAGAAGAAGCAGTAATGGAAAGTGAAATTCAATTTAATTATGCAGAAAAGAATTAAAGAGATTTTGGAATGGAGGTTGAGATAGAAGTTCCTCAACTCTTCACACCCAAAACTCAAAACAAGGAAATTAAAAGTGCTCAGGCAAGAATGAGGAAGAAGAGAGATCAATTCTCCTCCCCAATTCTCTGAACTCTCAGTGAAGACACCAAGAGAAGTTCCCAAGTGCAAAAATAAAATTCAAAACTCCAAGAAAGTGCAAAATTCAAAAGCAAAGCAAAAGGTAAGTGAAAGGTTTCGTCCTAATTACATCAAACTAGCTCCTATTTATACCCTTTCTATTCTTGGATTTTGGGATTTGGATGGGCTTTTGATTTGGTGAAGAAATGAATTAACTTGGAATTTTAATTGAATTTTCGGCCCAAAATAATAGCTCCCAGGAGGCTGCCCTGCCCTTGTGGAGGGCAGGGCAGGATTTGGTGCGTGTTGGTGCTTGCTTGGTGCGGGCTGATGCAGTCTTGGTGCGCAGAACGCTGCCCTGCCCTCGCGGAGGGCAGGGCAGGAAAAATTGGTGCGCCAGAAATGTGCCTTGGTGCGTGCTGATGCTGCCAGAATCATGCCATGGTGCGCCAGAATGGTGCCTTGGTGCACAGGATGCTGCCCTGCCCTTGCGGAGGGCAGGGCAGAAAAATATGGTGCTGCCAGGATCGTGCTGTGGTGCGCGCTGGTGCTGCTAGGATAGTGATTTGGTGCGCCAGAAATGTCCCTTGGTGCGCCAGATTCATGCACCATCAAAATGCTGCCCTGCCCTCGCGGAGGGCAGGGCAGTGTTTCCAAGATGAAGTCCCGCGTTCGAATCCGGGCAGAAACACACGCTCAATCATTTTCCTTGGTTTCTTGGCACGGTAATGGACCTTAGTCCCTTGCTTCCTCATGGTCCCGTGTTCAACTCTTGTGGCAAGCATCATAGGCATTTTTCCTTTGATTTTCTTCCTTGGTGAGCCCGATACTGCCCTTGTGGAGGGCAGGGCAACATTTTCTTCTTCTTGATTCCAAGGCACAAATTTGTGCTCTGCCCTTGTAGTGGGCAGGGCAGAGTTGCCTTCTTTGCCTTGTTCCCTTATGTTGCCCTCCTAGAGGGCAGTGTGCCCTTGTGGAGGGCAATGCTTGCCTCCCCCATTGCATGCGACACACTTTTCCTTCTTTTGACCACGCTTCCTTCTCCTTGGGTCACATTTCCTTAGGCCACGCTTTTCCTTTTTTTCTTTTCTTCACCTACAATAAACCAAAACAACCACTCAAAGTATCACTAAATTCATAAGGCTTATAAATCAATTAAAATTCAATTAAAATTAACTTAAACCTCATGAGTTAACATTAATTTCATGGTGGTTGCTTGATTTAAACAAGTTATGCATTTTCACTCCAAATCACTTACTTAGGATGCAATAAAGTGTATAAAGACTAATAAAACAAGTGAAATTAGCTTGAAAAATGGGTATATGATGACTTGTCATCACAACACCAAACTTAAATCTTGCTTGTCCCCAAGCAAGCATCAAAACTAAGAGAAATTGAAATGAGTAAGAAAAGAACACATATCCTTATTAGGCATATAGCAGAACTTGATTTATGGAGTCTTTATGCAGACAATGATAACTCAATTATTGTTGCTGTTACATAATATACATCTTTTTTCAAAGGCTTGCTAAACTTGCTGTTAGAAGACTCACTTTTTGATTACTCCCTTGCTAACTTTTCTTGGCTTATATTGCTTAACAAGCTTATTATTCTTTTGGAGGTTTGGTGTCAAATGTTGCAGTAGTAGCCTTTGGCTTTATTTGTTTCTTTCTTTTACTCAACATCTCTCCACCACAGACACATGGCTCACTAATTCCTCCTAGGATCATTGATGCCCAGCATCTCTTTAGATAACTAAATGTTCTGTATCTAAGTTGCTCTTTATTGTGGATTTTCAATTGGCCATCCCAAATCAGTTGATCTAAGTGACCGGGTTTTAAAATACCCCTTAGAATTTACTCATCCAAGCATATCTTAGTACAAGAACACCACAGGCATGTGTCCTAGGGTCCAAGCTATTGGTATCCAACCTTTATTTTTTGCTTTTCTTGCCATTTTGGCTTTTTCTTTCCCTTTTCTTTCTGTTTTTGTTACCAAGGGCTTTTTCATTATTGATAAGAGTCTTTACAACAGCAAGCTAACTCACACTTTTATGAGAATGATATTATGCAATAATTATTTCATGAGTTATGCATTTAATCAAGCACATATACCACCACTAACTTCCATTCTTACTTATGCAACATTGGATATTTCACTTTTCAATTCAAACCAAATCTCTTTTATTTAAGCATATGGGAAACAAGACAAAATTTAAAGCTAAGTGATGGATAACAACCATTATGCAGATTTAGCAATTTTAACAAGCAGTTTCACTTGCAACTAGATGAACACTTTAGCAAGACATCCAATGGTTTCCAGATTCAAAACATTTCACATCAGCAAGGATCAAGTTTAGATACAACCTTCGAAGTTGCAGTCCTTTGATTCTTCCTTCTGTTGTGTTTTCTTTGAGTTAAGATGCACAATATCTTCAATTGTTGACTCATGTCCTGCATAATTCTCAAAGTTGCTTGCTTCTCAAGCCCTTAAGTGTATGGTTAGTATGCATAAATTGAGTGTGACTCTGGATTGATTTTGGTGTGGGAACACCAAACTTAATTGTTTGCCACTGCCTTTTATGCAACAGTTTTAACCATATGTGAAACCTTGTGTCCTTGCTAAAGGTTAATGAAATTAAAGCTAGAAAGCAATTAAACAGTTGAATAATATGTTTGGTTGCTTGGAGCTAGCATCATGCAAGAGGTGAGAATGTGTTTTTAAATGATATTTTTGGTGGAACACCAAACTTAGAATCTTTCATTCTCCCTTAAACTGTTTTGGTGTGCAACACCAAACTTAGCTCCTTGCAATGCATACCAATTATTCAACATTTTTATTGAAAAAGCTATGAAAAGAAAACTACCTCAGGTTGGGTTGCCTCCCAACAAGCGCTCTTTTATTGTCACTAGCTTGACATCTTCTATTTTTGCTTCAAGGGGGATTTAGGTTCTGAACCTCCTTTTCTTTGTTCCATTGCCCCCCTAGGTACAGTTTTGCTCTATGACCATTTGCTGTAAACCGACTCTTTGTTGCTTCATCTAACAATTCAATACTCCCATAAGGAAAAACCTTAGTCACCAAATATGGACCAGTCCACTTAGACTTAAGCTTGCCAGGGAATATCTTGAGTCTTGAGTTGTACAAGAGTACTTGTTGTCCGGGTTTGAATTCTTTCTTCAGAATCTTCCTGTCATGCCATCTCTTTGCTTTTTCCTTGTATATCTTGGTATTTTCATAGGCTTCTAGCCTAAACTCATCCAACTCATTCAGCTGTAACAACCTTTTCTCTCCTGCTGCTTCAGAATCAAGGTTTAGAAGTTTAGTAGCCCAAAAGGCTTTGTGTTCAAGCTCTACAGGGAGATGACAAGATTTGCCATATAACAACTGAAAGGGGGACTTCCCAATGGGAGTTTTGAAAGCTGTCCTGTATGCCCAAAGTGCATCTTCCAACTTCCTAGCCCAATCCTTTCTTGTGCTACCTACTGTTTTCTCTAGGATTTTCTTCAATTCTCTGTTTGCTAATTCAGCCTGCCCATTAGTCTGAGGGTGGTATGGTGTGGCCACTTTATGGATAACTCCATATTTGTGAAGTAGTTTCTCCATTTGTTTGTTACAAAAATGACCACCACCATCACTGATAAGTCCCTTGGGTACTCCATATCTGGTAAAGATATGCTTCTTTAGGAATTGAAGGACAATTTGTGCATCACAGGTAGTTGTGGCTATGGCTTCTACCCACTTTGAAACATACTCCACTGCTACCAAGATATATTTGAAAGAATGAGAAGGGGGAAAGGGTCCCATGAAATCAATGCCCCATAGATCAAACAATTCTACTTCCAGAATGAAGTTCTGTGGCATCTCATTCCTTCTTGTTAATCCTCCTGCTCTTTGGCATTCATTACATTGGTGGACAAATTCTCTGGCATCTTTGAAGATAGTTGGCCAATAGAAACCACTTTGCAATATCTTTGAAGCTGTTCTTTCTGGACCAAAGTGTCCACCATACGCAGAGCCATGGCAATGCCATAATATATCCCGCATTTCATTCTCAGGGACACATCTTCTAATTATTCCATCAGAACATCTTTTGAACAAATAAGGTTCATCCCACAAGAATTTCCTTGCTTCATTGATTGGCTTCTTCACTTGTTGCTTAGTGAATTCTTGAGGTATCTTCCTCCCCACTTTGTAGTTAGCTATATCAGCAAACCATGGTGTTTGTTGGATCAGCAAAAGATGTTCATCTGGGAAGCTTTCATTCACAGGTTGCGACGCTTCTTGGATTGTTTCTTGTGGCAACCTTGACAAATGGTCAGCAACTCGGTTCTCAGTGCCTTTCCTGTCCCTTACCTCAATGTCAAACTCCTGTAGAAGTAGTATCCACCTGATAAGTCTTGGTTTAGCATCCTGCTTTGTCATCAAATACTTGAGGGCAGCATGATCAGTATAAACCACAATTTTAGATCCTATCAAGTATGATCTAAATTTATCAAATGCGTAGACCACAGCTAACAATTCCTTCTCTGTTGTAGTATAATTTTTTTGAGCCTCATTCAATACTTTACTTGCATAATATATGACATGATGCAAGTTTCCCTTTTTTTGTCCAAGTACAGCACCAATTGCAATATCACTTGCATCACACATGAGTTCAAAGGGTAAGTTCCAATCAGGGGGTGTGATAATTGGTGCTGTTGTGAGTTTATGTTTCAAAGTTTCAAAGGCATGCTGGCAATTTTCATCAAAAATAAAAGGTTTATCAATCATTAACAGATTACTCAAGGGTTTGGCTATTTTAGAAAAATCCTTGATAAACCTTCTATAAAATCCTGCATGCCCCAAGAAACTTCTAACAGATTTCACATTAGTTGGTGGAGGGAGCTTTTCTATTATTTCCACTTTTGCCTTGTCAACCTCTATCCTTCTTCTTGAAACTTTATGACCAAGAACAATCCCCTCAGGCACCATGAAATGGCACTTCTCCCAGTTCAAAACTAAATTAGTTTCTTGGCATCGTTTCAAAACAAGCGTTAGATGGTTTAGGCAAGTATTGAAATTATCACCAAAAACAGAGAAATCATCCATAAAAACTTCTAAAAATTTTTTAACCATATCTGAGAAAATGGAGAGCATACACCTTTGAAAAGTGGCTGGGGCATTGCATAGTCTGAATGGCATTCTTCTATAAGCGAAAACTCCAACTGGGCATGTGAATGAAGTCTTTTCTTGGTCCTTTGGGTCTACCACTATCTGATTGTACCCAGAATAGCCATCCAAGAAGCAATAATAAGCATGGCCAGCCAACCTTTCAAGCATCTGGTCAATGAACGGAAGTGGGAAGTGATCTTTGCGTGTAGCATCATTCAACCTCCTATAGTCAATACACATCCTCCACCCCGTCACAGTCCTTGTGGGAATGAGTTCGCTTTTCTCATTAATAATGACTGTCATTCCACCCTTCTTTGGTACCACTTGGACTGGACTTATCCATGAACTATCGGAAATAGGATATATTATTCCTACATTCCACAATTTCATTACTTCCTTCTGGACGACTTCCTTCATTGCAGGATTTAGTCTTCTTTGAGGTTGAATTACTGCTTTGGAATTGTCCTCCAAGAGAATCTTATGCATACACACTGCAGGGCTAATGCCTTTCAGATCATCAATGGTCCATCCTAAAGCATCCTTGTGAGCTCTGAGAACATCAAGAAGCTCTCCTTCTTCTTTCTTTGTCAAGGACGAATTGATGATCACTGGGAAGCTCTCTGAAGTGCCAAGAAATGCATATTTGAGATGAGAAGGTAATGGCTTCAGTTCTTGCTTTGGCACCTCTTCTTTCTTGCTTGGTTCCACCTCTTTGTCTATGGAAGCCTCAGCTACATGTTCCTCTATTGTTTCTTGATTGTCTCTTTCTTGCTCATGCTGATCAATGTCTAATATTTCTTCCACCAGGCTCTCTATCATATCCACTCTCAAATGATCTTCTTGCTCAGGAGGATGTTGCATTGACTTAAAAACATTTATGATCATTTGCTCATTGTGTACTCTGAAAATCATTTCTCCTTTCTCCACATCTATAATGGCTCTTGCAGTTGCTAGAAATGGTCTTCCCAAGATGATTGAATTGTTCCCTTCCTCATCAGTGTCTAAGATTACAAAGTCCGCAGGGAAGATAAACTCTCCAACCTTTACTAACAAAGTTTCCACAATTCCATTGGGTATTTTGATTGATCTGTCGGCCATGACTAGTGACATCCTGGTGGGTTTGAGATCTTCTATAGCAAGCTTCTTCATCATGGACAGAGACATTAAGTTGATACTAGCTCCAAGATCACAGAGAGCCTTGTCCAAGGATAGTTTGCCTATAGTGCATGACACTACAAAACTCCCTGGATCCTTAAGTTTTGGTGGAATTCCTTTTTGGAGCACGGCACTACATTCTTCACTAAGCATCACCGTTTCCTTCTCATTCCAATCTCTTTTCTTGTTGATGAGCTCTTTCAAGAACTTGGCATACAGGGGCATTTGCTCCAATGCCTCAGCTAAAGGTATGTTGATTTCCAGCTTCTTGAAAGTCTCAAGAAATTTGTGGAAGTGGTGATCCTTTGTTTCTTTGTGGAATCTTTGTGGATAAGGCAGTGGTGGTGTTGAGCTCTTCTCCACTTGATGTCGTTTTGGACTTGATTCTTCCATGATTTGCTTTCCTTTCTTCAAATTCTGTGGTTGGTTTTTTTCTTCTGTGAGTTCTCCTGGGACGTTCTTGTTTATCATGTCCTTGTTGATGGCTTCATCATTCTTTGTTGGCTCATTGTCATTGTTCTTGGTTGCTCCTTGGTTGCCATCCAATAACACTTTTCCACTTCTTAGTTGCACGACCTTGCATTCTTCCTTTGGGTTGGGAATGGTGTCACTAGGTAGTGAACTTGATGGCTTCTCAACAGAAATCTGTTTGGAGATTTGCCCAATTTGCCTTTCTAAGTTCTTCATGGAAGCTTCTTGGTTCTTTGTTGTCAATTCTTGGTTCTTCATCATTTTCTCCATGAGCATTTCTAGGTTAGTGATCCTCTGGGAGTCTTGTGAGATTGGTTGGTTTTGGGGTGTTGATGGATGATGATAGGTGTTTTGATTTGTTGGGTGGTTATTGGGTGGATAATGGTTAGAGTTGGGGTAATTATTTTGTGGTTTTCTGTATGTATTTTGGTTAGTGTTTGGCTGGGGGTTTTGGTTTGTGTTTTTCCAATTGTTCTGGCTTGTGTTTCTTTGCCATGGTTGTTGGTTTTGATTATGGTTGTCTCCCCATCTGAGGTTGGGATGATTCTTCCAAGATGGATTGTAAGTATCACCATAGACTTCATTTGTTACAGGATTTTGGTTGTGCATGTACTGGACTTGTTCTTGCTGTTGCTCCTCTTGAGTTTCTTCACTTTGCACCCAAGTAGTTAGTGGTTGGCTTGTGGCACTCACTGATGCAACTTGCAAACCATCAATCCTTTTGGCCATTTGCTCAAACTGTTGTTGAATTTGCTGCTGCATTATCTTGTTCTGAGCTAGAATTGAATCCACCCCTTCCAACTCCATTACTCCTCTTCTTTGTGATGGTTGGCGTTGTCTTTGATGAGCAAAGAAATATTGGTTATTGGCCACCATATCAATGAGGTTTTGAGCTTCCTCTGTAGTTTTCATGAGTTGCAAAGAGCCTCCAGCTGAATGATCAAGTGCTTCTTGAGCCTTAAGAGTGAGTCCCTCATAGAAGTTCTGTAACTTATCCCACTCAGTGAACATCTCTGGTGGACATTTCCTCAATAGAGCCTTATATCTTTCCCATGCTTCATATAAGTTTTCAGCCTCCATTTGAGTGAATGTCTGCACCTCAGTCTTCAATCTTAGGATTCTTTGTGGGGGATAAAATTTGGCAAGGAACTTGCTCACCAAGTCATCCCAAGTGTTGATGCTTTCCTTTGGGAACGTTTCTAGCCATTGAGTGGCTTTGTCTCTGAGAGAAAATGGAAAGAGCAACAACTTGTAACTGTCAGGGGGCACACCATTGGTTTTAACAGTGTCACAAATCCTCAAGAAGGTGGATAAGTGTTGATTTGGGTCCTCCAATGGTCCTCCTCCAAAGGAACAGTTGTTTTGAACCAAAGTGATGAGTTGTGGCTTTAATTCAAAGTTGTTTGCATTGACATTGGGGGGAAGAATGCTACTCCCACAGTGTCTAGCATTTGCAAATGTATAGGAAGCCAGTACCCTTCTTTGGTGTTGGTTATTATTGGCTCCTCCTTCTGGTTGATTGGGATTTGATGGATCTCCTTCCATTTCTTGGAATTCCTCCTCAGATTCTTCCTCTCCAATAACGTTCTTTCCTCTTTCAGCTCTTCTTATTCTTCGAAGAGTTCTTTGGTCAATTTCAGAGAGGACAGGGGAAGATCTTCCTGTACCTGACATACAAACACACAACAATAAACACACAGACCCAGAAAATCAATAAAACTTCAATCTATTGCTAGAATGAGGTTTTAGTTAGTTTAAGCAAAAATTAAAACAGTTAGTGTGTTAGAGAAACAGAAAAGAAAAAGTGCTTAATCTAGACCTCCACTTCACTTAATCATTGTCAATCTATTTCAATCCCCGGCAACGGCGCCAAAAACTTGATGTGTGGAAAACGATCCGACACAAAACTCACCGGCAAGTGTACCGGGTCGCATCAAGTAATAATAACTCACATGAGTGAGGTCGATCCCACAGGGATTGAAGGATTGAGCAATTTTAGTTTAGTGGTTGATTTAGTCAAGCGAATCAAGTTTTGGTTGAGTGGGTTGTATTTAACAGAAGATAAATTGCTTGGAATGTAAAGGGAGAGGGGGATTTTGCAGTAAATTAAAGAACAGGAAAATAAACTTGCTGAATCTTAAAGAACAAGAAAGTAAATGACTGAAACTTAAAGTGCAAGAAATGTAAATTGCAGTAACTTAAATGGCAAGAAATGTAAATTGCTTGAATGTAAAAGGGTTTTGAGGACTGGAATTGCAGAATCTAAACAAAGAGAAAGTAAATTGCAACAATTAATTAAGTAGAAGATGAATTGGAATAAACTAAAGTTCAAACAGAGATGGAAATTAAAGTGCAGCAGAGGTTCACAGAAGAACCAAAAGTAAATTGGGATCTCAGGGTTCAAGAGACTAGGTAGCAGAGCCTAGATCTCAATTACCTTCCTAGATCCAAGTTCTCAAAGCAATTGAAAAGAAATTGAAGAAGAAGCAGTAATGGAAAGTGAAATTCAATTTAATTATGCAGAAAAGAATTAAAGAGATTTTGGAATGGAGGTTGAGACAGAAGTTCCTCAACTCTTCACACCCAAAACTCAAAACAAGGAAATTAAAAGTGCTCAGGCAAGAATGAGGAAGAAGAGAGATCAATTCTCCTCCCCAATTCTCTGAACTCTCAGTGAAGACACCAAGAGAAGTTCCCAAGTGCAAAAATAAAATTCAAAACTCCAAGAAAGTGCAAAATTCAAAAGCAAAGCAAAAGGTAAGTGAAAGGTTTCGTCTTAATTACATCAAACTAGCTCCTATTTATACCCTTTCTATTCTTGGATTTTGGGATTTGGATGGGCTTTTGATTTGGTGAAGAAATGAATTAACTTGGAATTTTAATTGAATTTTCGGCCCAAAATAATAGCTCCCAGGAGGCCGCCCTGCCCTTGTGGAGGGCAGGGCAGGATTTGGTGCGTGTTGGTGCTTGCTTGGTGCGGGCTGATGCGGTCTTGGTGCGCAGAACGCTGCCCTGCCCTCGCGGAGGGCAGGGCAGGAAAAATTGGTGCGCCAGAAATGTGCCTTGGTGCGTGCTGATGCTGCCAGAATCATGCCATGGTGCGCCAGAATGGTGCCTTGGTGCACAGGATGCTGCCCTGCCCTCGCGGAGGGCAGGGCAGAAAAATATGGTGCTGCCAGGATCGTGCTGTGGTGCGCGCTGGTGCTGCCAGGATAGTGATTTGGTGCGCCAGAAATGTCCCTTGGTGCGCCAGATTCATGCACCATCAAAATGCTGCCCTGCCCTCGCGGAGGGCAGGGCAGTGTTTCCAAAATGAAGTCCCGCGTTCGAATCCGGGCAGAAACACACGCTCAATCATTTTCCTTGGTTTCTTGGCACGGTAATGGACCTTAGTCCCTTGCTTCCTCATGGTCCCGTGTTCAACTCTTGTGGCAAGCATCATAGGCATTTTTCCTTTGATTTTCTTCCTTGGTGAGCCCGATACTGCCCTTGTGGAGGGCAGGGCAACATTTTCTTCTTCTTGATTCCAAGGCACAAATTTGTGCTCTGCCCTTGTAGTGGGCAGGGCAGAGTTGCCTTCTTTGCCTTGTTCCCTTATGTTGCCCTCCTAGAGGGCAGTGTGCCCTTGTGGAGGGCAATGCTTGCCTCCCCCATTGCATGCGACACACTTTTCCTTCTTTTGACCACGCTTCCTTCTCCTTGGGTCACATTTCCTTAGGCCACGCTTTTCCTTTTTTTCTTTTCTTCACCTACAATAAACCAAAACAACCACTCAAAGTATCACTAAATTCATAAGGCTTATAAATCAATTAAAATTCAATTAAAATTAACTTAAACCTCATGAGTTAACATTAATTTCATGGTGGTTGCTTGATTTAAACAAGTTATGCATTTTCACTCCAAATCACTTACTTAGGATGCAAGAAAGTGTATAAAGACTAATAAAACAAGTGAAATTAGCTTGAAAAATGGGTATATGATGACTTGTCATCATGACTCAGCAAGTCAATTTGATTTCTCAAAGTCTGTCTGGAATGCAAAATGCACCAGGCAGTACTAAGGACGCTTCATCTGAAGAAGAAGCTTATGATCCTGAGAACCCTTCAATGGAAGAGGTGAATTACATGGGAGAACCCTATGGAAACACCTATAATTCTTCATGGAGAAATTATCCAAATCTCTCATGGAAGGATCAACAGAGACCTCAACAAGGTTTCAACAACAATAATGGTGGAAGAAACAGGTTTAGCAATAGCAAGCCTTTTCTATCATCTTCTCAGCAACAGACAGAGAATTCTAAGCAGAACCACTCTGACTTAGCAACCATGGTCTCTGATCTAATCAAAACCACTCAAAGTTTCATGACTGAAACAAGGTCCTCCATTAGAAACTTGGAGGCACAAGTGGGTCAGCTGAGCAAGAAAATTACTGAACTCCCTCCTAGTACTCTTCCAAGCAATACAGAAGAGAATCCAAAAGGAGAATACAAGGCCATTAACATGACCTACATGGCCGAACTAGGAGAGGAGGAAGAGGCAGTGAACGCCACTGAGGAAGACCTCAATGGACGTCCACTGGCCTCCAATGAGTTCCCCAATGAGGAACCATGGGAATCTGAGGCTCACACTGAGACCATAGAGATTCCATTAGATTTACTTCTGCCATTCATGAGCTCTGATGAGTATTCTTCCTCTGAAGAGGATGAATATGTCACTGAAGAGCAAGTTGCTAAATACCTTGGAGCAATCATGAAGCTAAATGACAAGTTATTTGGTAATGAGACTTGGGAGAACGAACTTCCTTTGCTCACCAAAGAACTGGATGAGTTGTCTAGGCAGAAATTACCTCAAAAGAGACAGGATCCTGGGAAGTTCTCAATACCTTGCGCCATAGGCACCATGACCTTCAAGAAGGCTCTGTGTGACTTAGGGTCAAGTATAAACCTCATGCCTCTCTCTGTAATGGAGAAGCTAGGGATCTTTGAGGTACAAGCTGCAAAAATCTCACTAGAGATGGCAGACAATTCAAGAAAACAAGCTTATGGACTTGTAGAGGATGTTCTGGTAAAGATTGAAGACCATTACATCCCTGCTGATTTCATAGTCCTAGAGACTGGGAAGTGCATGGATGAATCCATCATCTTTGGCAGACCCTTCCTAGCCACAGCAAAGGCTGTGATTGATGTGGACAGAGGAGAATAGATCGTTCAAGTGAATGAAGAATCCTTTGTGTTTAAGGCTCAAGGATATCCTTCTGTCACCATGGAGAGGAAGCATGAAGAGCTTCTCTCAAAACAGAGTCAAACAAAGCCTCCACAGTCAAACTTTAAGTTTGGTGTTGGGAGGCCACAACCAAATTCTAAGTTTGGTGTTGAACCCCCACATTCAAACTCTAAGTTTGGTGTTGGGAGGTTCCAACATTGCTCTGAGCATCTTTGAGGATACATGAGAGCCCACTGTCAAGCTACTGACATTAAAGAAGCGCTTGTTGGGAGGCAACCCAATGTTATATTTAATCTATTTTCCTTTGTTATTTTATGTTTTCTGTAGGTTGATGATCGTGAGAAGTCACAAAATCAATTGAAAAAGCAAAAACAGAATGAAAAATAGAAAGAAAAATAGCACACCTAAGAAGAGGGAAGGTACGTTCTAACTAAAGATCTTTACTCTAATAAAGGTTGGATAACTGAATGTTGTTAACTGCTTGAGATGTATATAAGTGTGATTGTTTATAACTGTTGTATCTGTTATCATTTGTGAATTGATTATGAATGACTCTATTTATTAATACAAATGTTTTCAAAAAAAAAAAGTACCTCACAAACTAACTACGCTTTTAACAACGAATCAAGCTTATATAATTAAATAATAAATAATAATTAGAAAGACAAGTTGGTAACGCTCAATTTCCGGTATGATCTAGGCATACTAAAAATTGGGTCGTTACAATTAAGAAATGAAAAATAATCATAAACCTGGCATAACTATCTTAGTAGAAACAAGATGTAGTGGTATAAAAGCTGAAGAAACTGTAAAATCTCTAGGCTTTCGATACTCTTTTTTTTGAGCATGCTAAAGGTTATAGTGGAGGAATCTGGATTATATGGGATGATGATAATCTACAAATTAGTGTCAATGCCTCTCATCAACAATATGTTCACCTAAAAGTGAAGGAGTTTCAAAAGGAAGAATGGTTGCTAATTGCAGTTTACGCAAGCCCTCAGAAAAACTTAAGAAAAGAGTTATGGGAGCAACTTATACAGATCGGTAATGGCATGACAGAACTGTGAATGCTTATTGGGAATTTCAATGAAATTGTGGATCTCACTGAAAAGAAAGGAGGTTCTAGAAGCAACATCCAAGAATGCAAAAGATTCAAGGAGAGAATGGATGAATGCAGATTGATGGATTTGGGGTTTATTAGAAATAAATACACTTGGAAAGGAGTTGCTAGAGATGGGCTTGAGCGAGTCTTTAAACGCCTGAACAGAGCCCTGTCAAATTCAGATTAGAGAACCACTTTCTCAAGGCCCGGATTGAGGTACTCCCAAGAATAAATTCCGACCATCATCCGCTGTTTGCTAGAACCCATCCCAAATAGAATTGATACTGGAATCAAGCCTTTCAAGTATGAAGCTATGTGGGAGGCACACCCAGAATTCAAGGATTATGTCAAAGTATCTTGGAAGGGAGATGAAAATATACCCCAAGCTCTAGAGGCCCTTGCTCATGACTTGAAAAAATGGAATCGAGAGGTTTTTAGGGATCTTTTTAAGCAGAAAAATACTATTCTAAGAAGACTGAATGGCATACAAAAGGCTCGTGATTATGGGAAGAATAAGTTTCTCGATAAGCTTGAGAAAGAACTAACCTAAGAAATGGAGAACATACTTGACCAAGAAGAAATTTTTTGGTTACAAAAGTCAAGACAGCAGTGGATCATAGAAGGGGATAGAAACACAAAATATTATCATGCAAAAACCATCACAAGAAGAGGGAAAAATCAAATTATCAAGTTAAAAAATGAAGATGGCAGTTGGCGTGAGGATCAAGAGAAACTAAAAGAGAAGGCGGTGATGTTCTTCAAGAAGCTGTACCACCAAGACAAGTATGGCAACCAATATCTATTGACTAATGTCTCCTACCCCCTTTATAAAGGTGATGAGCGGATAATTTATACGCTTTTTGGCATTGTTTTTAGGTAGTTTTTAGTTAGTTCAAGCTACTTTTAGGGATATTTTCATTAGTTTTTATGTTAAATTCATATTTCTGGACTTTACTATGAGTTTGTGTGTTTTTCTGTGATTTCAGGTAAATTCTGGCTGAAATTGAGGGACTTGAGCAAAACTCTGAAAAAGGCTGACAAAAGGACTGCTGATGCTGTTGGAATCTGACCTCCCTGCACTCGAAATGGATTTTATGGAGCTACAGAACTCCAATTGGCGCGCTCTCAACGAAGTTGGAAATTAGACATCCAGAGCTTTCCAGCAATATATAATAGTCTATACTTCATTCGAAAATTGACGACGTAACTTGGCGTTGAACGCCAAGTACATGCTGCTGTCTGGAGTTAAACGCCAGAAAAACGTCATGATCCGGAGTTGAACGCCCAAAACACGTCATAACTTGGAGTTCAACTCCAAGAAAAGCCTCAGCTCGTGGATTGATCAAGCTCAGCCTAAGCATACACCAAGTGGGCCCCGGAAGTGGATTTGTGCATCAATTACTTACTCATGTAAACCCTAGGAGCTAGTTTATTATAAATAGAACTCTTTACTAGTGTATTAAACATCTTGGGACGATTAGTTCTCAGATCATGGGGGCTGGCCATTCGGCCATGCCTGAACCTTTTACTTATGTATTTTCAACGGTGGAGTTTCTGCACACCATAGATTAAGGGTGTGGAGCTCTGCTGTACCTCAAGTTTCAATACAATTATTATTACTTTCTATTCAATTCTCTTTTATTCTTATTCCAAGATATACATTGCACAACACTTTGATGAATGTGATGATCAGTGACACACATCATCATTCTCACCCATGAACGCGTGGTGCACGAAATTGTGATTCATTCTTTTCCAACTCAAAACAATCCCCGGTAATGGCTCCAAAAACCTGGTGCTCAATATCACGGTGTCTAAAATTCAATTCACAACTCCGCACAACTAACCAGCAAGTACACTGGGTCGTCCAAGTAATAAACCTTACGCGAGTAAGGGTCGATCCCACGGAGATTGTTGGTATGAAGCAAGCTATGGTCACCTTGTAAATCTCAGTCAGGCAGACTCAAATGGGTATAGATGATGAATAAAACATAAAGATAAAGATAGAGATACTTATGTATATCATTGGTGAGAGCTTCAGATAAGCGTATGAAGATGCCTTCCCTTCCGTCTCTCTGCTTTCCTACAGTCTTCATCCAATCCTTCTTACTCCTTTCCATGGCAAGCTTATGCAAGGGTTTCACCGTTGTCAGTGGCTACCTCCCATCCTCTCAGTGAAAACGTTCCTATGCTCTGTCACAGCATATGGCTAATCATCTGTCGGTTCTCGGTCAGGCCGGAATAGAATCCATCGATTCTTTTGCGTCTGTCACTAACGCCCCGCCTGCTAGGAGTTTGAAGCACGTCACAGTCATTCAATCATTGAATCCTACTCAGAATACCACAGACAAGGTTAGACCTTCCGGATTCTCTTGAATGCCGCCATCAGTTCTCGCCTATACCACGAAGATTCCGGTTAAAGAATCCAAGAGATAAACACTAGAGCCTTGTTGCTTGTAGAACAGAAGTGGTTGTCAGTCACTTTGTTCATAAGTGAGAATGATGATGAGTGTCACGGACCATCACATTCATCAAGTTGAAGAACAAGTGATATCTTGGAACAAAGAACAAGCGGAATTGAATAGAAGAACAATAGTAATTGCATTAATACTCGAGGTACAGTAGAGCTCCACACCTTAATCTATGGTGTGTAGAAACTCCACCGTTGAAAATACATAAGAACAAGAGTGATCATTGGCTTCGGTCCCAGAGAGGGAACCAGAAGAACCAAGATGAAAATACATTAGTAAAAGGTCCTATATATAGAAAACTAGTAGCCTAGGGTGTACAGAGATGAGTAAATGACATAAAAATCCACTTCCGGGCCCATTTGGTGTGTGCTTGGGCTGAGCAATGAAGCATTTTCGTGTAGAGACTTCTCTTGGAGTTAAACGCCAGCTTTTATGCCAGTTTGAGCGTTTAACTCCCAATTAGGTGCCAGTTCCGGCGTTTAACGCTGGGAAATCTGAAGGTGACTTTGAACGCCGGTTTGGGCCATCAAATCTTGGGCAAAGTATGGACTATCATATATTGCTGGAAAGCCCAGGATGTCTACTTTCCAACGCCGTTGAGAGCGCGCCAATTGGGCTTCTGTAGCTCCAGAAAATCCACTTCGAGTGAAGGGAGGTCAGAATCCAACAGCATCTGCAGTCCTTTTCAGTCTCTGAATCAGATTTTTGCTCAGGTCCCTCAATTTCAGCCAGAAAATACCTGAAATCACAGAAAAACACACAAACTCATAGTAAAGTCCAGAAAAGTGAATTTTAGCTAAAAACTAATAAAAATATACTAAAAACTAACTAGATCATACTAAAAATATACTAAAAACAATGCCAAAAAGCGTACAAATTATCCGCTCATCAACGCGCGTGACTGACAACCACTTCCGTTCTACCTTAGGCCGGGCGCATATCTCTTAGATTCCCCAACAGAATCTTCGTGGTATAAGCTAGATAGATGGCGGCATTCATGAGGATCCGGAAAGTCTAACCTTGTCTGTGGTATTCCGAGTAGGATCCTGGGAATTCGGAAAGTCTAACCTTGTCTGTGGTATTCCGAGTAGGATTCCGGTATTGAATGACTGTGACGAGCTTCAAACTCCTGAAGGCTGGGCGTGATGACAAACGCAAAAGAATCAATGGATTCTATTCCAACCTGATTGAGAACCGACAGATGATTAGCCGTGCTGTGACAGAGCATTTGGACCATTTTCATTAAGAGGATGGGATGTAGCTATCAACCAAGGGTGATGCCTCCAGACGATTAGCCGTGCAGTGACAGCGCATAGGACCATTTTCTCGAGAGGATTAAAAGTAGCCATTGATGATAGTGATGCCCTACATACAGCTTGCCATGGAAAGGAGTAAGAAGGATTGAAGGAAGAGTGAGTAGTGAAGTAGAGTTTCAAGAGGAACACAGCATCTCCATACACCTATCTGAAATTCCCACTATTGATTTACATAAGTATTTCTATCCCTTTTTATTTTCTATTTAATTATTAATTTTTGAAATCCAAAATCAATTTAATCTGCCTAACTGAGATTTACAAGGTGACCATAGCTTGCTTCATACCAACAATCTTTGTGGGATCGACCCTTACTCACGTAAGGTATTACTTGGATGACCCAGTACACTTGCTGGTTAAGTTGAACGGAGTTGTGTCCACACGTGCCATTACCATGATCTCCTTGGGGTATTTTTGATTTCATACAAATATAAAGAGACAAACTTTAAGGATCACAATTTCGTCCACCAAGTTTTTGGCGCCGTTGCCGGGGATTGTTCGAGTATGGACAACTGACGGTTCATCTTGTTGCTCAGATTAGGTAATTTTCTTTTCAAAAATCTTTTTCAAAATTTTTCTTTTATTTTTCGTTTTTCTAAACTTTATTTTCGAAAAAAATTACTAAAAATCCAAAAAAAATAGAAAATCATAAAAATAAAAAATATTTTGTGTTTCTTGTTTGAGTCTTGAGTCAATTTTTAAGTTTGGTGTCAATTGCATGCTTTAAAAATTTTTTCTTGCATTTTTCGAAAATTCCATGCATTCAAAGTGTTCTTCATGATCTTCAAGTTGTTCTTGATAAGTCTTCTTGTTTGATCTTGATGTTTTCTTGTTTTGTGTCTTTTCTTGTTTTTCATGTGCATCTTTGCATTCATATTTTCCAAGCATTAAAAATTTCTAAGTTTGGTGTCTTGCATGTTTTCTTTGCATCAAATTTTTTTTTTCAAAATTATGTTCTTGATGTTCATCATGATCTTCAGAGTGTTCTTGGTGTTCATCTTGACATTCATAAGCATTCTTGCATGCATTCATTGTTTTGATCTAAAAATTTTATGCATTGAGTATTTTTGTTGTTTTTCTCTCTCATCTTTAAAAATTCAAAAATAAAAAAATATATTTTCCTTATTTCCCTCCAAATTTTCGAAATTTTGGGTTGACTTGGTCAAAAATTTTTCAAAATTAGTTGTTTCTTACAAGTCAAGTCAAAATTTCAATTTTAAAAATCTTATCTTTTCAAAATCTTTTTCAAAAAATCAAATCTTTTTCATTTTTTTTATTTATTTTCGAAAATTTTAAAAATTATTTTTCAAAATCTTTTTCTTATCTTTTATACCATATTTTTGAAAATATACTAACAATTAATGTGATTGATTCAAAAATTTGAAGTTTGTTACTTTCTTGTTAAGAAAGGTTCAATCTTTAAATTCTAGAATCTTATCTTGTAGTTTCTTGTTAGTTAAGTCATTTTAAAAAATTAAATCTTTTTCAAAATATCTTTTTATTAAAATTTTTATCTTATCTTTTTATCTTATCCTTCTCAAAATTTTGTCTTTTTCAAAATTTGATTTCAAAATATCTTATCTAAACTTCTTATCTTCTTATCTTTTTAAAATATGATTTCAAATCTTTTTCAATCAACTAACTAACTTTTTGTTTGTTTCCTATCTTTTTCAAAACCACCTAACTACTTCTCCCTCTTCTATTTTCGAAAATATCTCTCTCCTTTTTTTTCAAAAATTCTTTTTAATTAACTAAGTGTTTCATGCTTTAATTTTAATTACATTTTATCTTTTAATTTTCGAACATACTAACCCCTTTTTCAAAATTATTTTCGAAATTCTCTTTCTCTTTTCTTATTCTATTTAATTATTTATTTACTAACACTTCTCTTCACCTCTCTTCATCTAAAAATCCGAATTCTTCTTCATTCTTCTACTCCCTTCTTTTTCTACTAACATAAAGGAATCTCTATACTGTGACATAGAGGATTCTTCTTCCTTTTCTTGTTTTCTTCTCTTTCATATGAGCAGGAACAGGGAAAAATGCACTCTTGTTGAAATTGATCCAGAACCTGAAAGGACTTTGAAGAGAAAATTAAGAGAAGCTAAATTACATTATTCTAAAGGTAACCTTTCAGAAATTTTCGAACAAGAGAAGGAGATGGCAGCCAAAAATAACAATAATACAAGGAGAATGCTTGGTGACTTCACAAAGCCAACGTCCAAATTTGATGGAAGAAGCATCTCCATTCCTGCCATTGGAGCCAACAACTTTGAGCTGAAACCTCAGCTAGTTGCATTAATGCAACAAAACTGCAAGTTTTATGGACTTCCATCTGAAGATCCCTATCAGTTTTTAACTGAGTTCTTGCAGATCTGTGAGACTGTAAAGACGAATGGAGTTGATCCTGAAGTCTACAGACTCATGCTTTTCCCTTTTGCTGTAAGAGACAGAGCTAGAATATGGTTGGATTCACAACTTAAGGATAGCCTGGACTCCTGGGATAAGCTGGTCACTGCCTTCTTGGATAAATTCTTTCCTCCTCAAAAGCTGAGCAAGTTGAGAGTGGATGTTCAAACCTTCAAACAAAAAGATGGTGAATCCCTCTATGAAGCTTGGGAAAGATACAAGCAGCTGACCAAAAGATGTCCATCTGACATGTTTTCAGAATGGACCATATTAGATATATTCTATTATGGTCTATCTGAATTTTCGAAAATGTCATTGGACCATTCTGCAGGTGGATCTTTTCACCTAAAGAAAACGCCTGAAGAGGCTCAAGAACTCATTGACATGGTTGCAAACAACCAATTCATGTACACTTCTGAGAGGAATTCCGTGAATAATGGGATACCTCAGAAGAAAGGAGTTCTTGAAATTGATGCTCTGAATGCCATATTGGCTCAGGACAAAGTGTTGACTCAACAGGTCAACATGATCTCTCAAAATCTGAATGGATGGCAACATGCATCCAACAGTACTAGAGAGGCAGCTTCTGAAGAAGCTTATGATCCTGAGAACCCTGCCATGGCAGAGGTTAATTACATGGGTGAACCTTATGGAAACACCTATAACTCATCATGGAGAAATCATCCAAATTTCTCATGGAAGGATCAACAAAAGCCTCAACAAGGCTTTAACAATGGTGGACGCAATAGGTTGAGCAATAGCAAGCCATATCCATCATCTTCTCAGCAACAGACAGAGAATTCTGAACAAAACACTTCTAATTTAGCCAATCTAGTCTCTAATCTGTCAAAGGCCACTTTCAGTTTCATGAGTGAAACAAGATCCTCCATTAGAAATCTGGAGGCACAAGTGGGCCAGCTGAGTAAGAAAGTCATTGAAACTCCTCCCAGTATTCTCCCAAGCAATACAGAAGAGAATCCAAAAGGAGAGTGCAAGGCCATTGATATAATCAATATGGCCGAATGCACAAGGGAGGAGAAGGACGAAAATCCTAGTGAGGAAGACCTCCTGGGACGTCCCTCAAGCAAGAAGGAGTTTTCTATTAAGGATCCAAAGGAATCTGAGGCTCATACAGAGACCATAGAGATTCCATTAAATCTCCTTCTGCCATTCATGAGCTCTGAAGACTATTCATCCTCTGAAGAGGATGAAGATGTGACTGGAGAGCAAGTTGCTCAATATTTAGGAGCTATCATGAAGCTGAATGCCAAGTTATTTGGTAATGAGACTTGGGAAAGTGAACCTCCCTTGCTCATTAATGAACTGGATACTTGGATTCAGAAAATTCTACCTCAAAAGAAACAAGATCCTGGCAAGTTCTTAATACCTTGTACCATAGGCACCATGATCTTTGAAAAAGCTCTGTGTGATCTAGGGTCAGGTATAAATCTTATGCCACTCTCTGTAATGGAGAAGCTGGGGATCGTTGAGGTACAACCTGCCTTGTTCTCATTACAATTGGCAGACAAGTCATGGAGACAAGCTTATGGATTAGTGGAGGACGTGTTAGTAAAGGTTGAAGGCCTTTACATCCCTGCTGATTTCATAATCTTAGACACTAGGAAGAAAGAGGATGATTGCATCATCCTTGGAAGACCTTTCCTAGCCACAGCAGGAGCTGTGATAGATGTCAATATGGGTGAATTAGTCCTTCAATTGAATGGGGACTACCTTGTGTTTAAGGCACATGACCATCCCTCTGTGACAAAAGAGAGTAAGCATGAAGAGCTTCTCTCAGTTCAGAGTCAAGAAGAGCCCACACAGTCAAACTCTAAGTTTGGTGTTGTGAGGCCACAACCAAACTCTAAGTTTGGTGTTAAGACCCCATATCCAAACTCTAAGTTTGGTGTTGGGACTACACAACATTGACCTGATCACCTTGTGGCTCCATGAGAGTCACTGTCAAGCTATTGACATTAAAGAAGCGCTTGTTGGGAGGCAACCCAATTTTATTTATCTAATTTTTATTTTATTCTATATTATTGTTATTTTATGTTTTATTAGGTACATGATCATGAGGAGTCACGAAAAAAATCAGAAAAATTAAAAACAGAGTCAAAAATAGCAGAAAAAAATTCGCACCCTGGAGGACGCACAGGCTGGCGTTCAACGCCAGTAAGATGCATCTGGCCGGCGTTTAACGCCAGAACAGAGCATCATTCTGGCGCTGAACGCCAGAAACAAGCAACATTCTGGCGCTGAACGCCAGGAATGTGCCCAGAGAAGAAAAGCTGGCGCTGAACGCCAGTAACAAGCATGAAACTGGCGTTCAACGCCAGAAACATGCTTTACATGGGCGTTGAACGCCCAGAATATGCACCACACGGCGTTTAAACGCCAGAATGGTGTGCAAAGGCAATTTACATGCCTATTTGGTGCAGGGATGGAATTCCTTGACACCTCAGGACCTGTGGACCCCACAGGATCACCTCAGGATCTGTGGACCCCACAGGATTCCCACCTACCATATTCCCACCTTACCTCCTAATCCTAATTACACTCTCCTAATCCCCATATCACACTTCCCAAAACTCTTCCCCATCACCTATTCACCACTCACATCCATCTACTCTTCCCCATAAACCCCACCTACCTTCAAAATTCAAAAACATTTTCCCACCCATTCCCACCCTAAATGGCCGAAACTACACTCCCCCCTCTCCCTATAAATACCCTTCCATTCTACTTCATTTTCACACAACAAAACCCCCTCTTCTCACCCTTGGCCGAACCATCACTTCCCCTTATCCACCATATTTTCTTCTTCTTCTTCTTCTTCTCTTCTTTCTTCTCTTGCTCGAGGGCGAGCAATATTTTAAGTTTGGTATGGTAAAAGCATAAGCTTTTTGTTTTTCCATTACCATCAATGGCACCTAAGGCCGGAGTATCCTCTAGAAAAGGAAAAGGGAAGACAAAAGCTTCCACCTCCGAGTCATGGGAGATGGAAAGATTCATTTCCAAGAGCCATCAAGACCACTTCTATGATGTTGTGGAAAAGAAGAAGGTGATCCCTGAGGTCCCTTTCAAGCTCAAGAAAAATGAGTATCCGGAGATCCGACATGAAATCCGAAGAAGAGGTTGGGAAGTCCTAACCAACCCCATGCAACAAGTCGGAATCTTAATGGTTCAAGAGTTCTATGCCAATGCATGGATCACTAGGAACCATGATCAAAGTATGAACCCGAGTCCAAAGAACTATCTTACAATGGTTCGGGGGAAATACTTAGATTTTAGTCCGGAAAATGTGAGGTTGGCGTTTTACTTGCCCATGATGCAAGGAGATGAACGCCCCTACACTAGAAGGGTCAACTTTAATCAAAGGTTGGACCAAGTCCTAATGGACATATGTGTGGAAGGAGCTCAATGGAAGAGAGACTCCAAAGGCAAGCCAGTCCAACTAAGAAGACTGGATCTCAAGCCTGTGGCTAGAGGATGGTTGGAGTTCATTCAACGCTCCATCATTCCTACTAGCAACCGATCTGAAGTTACTGTGAATCGGGCCATCATGATTCATGGCATCATGATTGGAGAGGAAGTAGAAGTTCATGAGGTCATCTCCAATGAAATCTACAAAATAGCCGACAAGCCCTCACCCATGGCAAGGCTAGCTTTTCCTCACCTTATTTGCCATCTATGTTACTCAGCTGGAGTCATCATAGAAGGAGACATTCTCATTGAAGAGGATAAGCCCATCACCAAGAAGAGGATGGAGCAAGCAAGAGAGACCCTTCACGGTTCTCAAGAGATGCATGAGGAAGCTCATCATCAAGAAATCCCTGAGATGCCTCAAGGGATGCACTTTCCTCCCAACAAATATTGGGAACAACTCAACACTTCCTTAGAAGATTTGAGCCACAATGTTGAACAATTAAGGGTGGAACATCATGAGCACTCCATCATTCTCCATGAAATAAGAGAAGATCAAAGAGCAATGAGGGAGGAGCAACAAAGGCAAGGAAGGGACATAGAAGAGCTTAAGAACATCATAGGTCCTTCAAGAAGAAGACGCCACTAAAGGTGGATTCATTCCTTGTTCTTTATTTCTTTCTGTTTTCGGTTTTTAATGTTGTGTTTATCTATGTTTTGTGTCTTTACTTCATGATCATTAGTATGTAACCATGCCTTAAAGCTATGAATAAAATCCATTAATCCTTCACCTCTCTTAAAAGAAAAAAATGTTTTAATTCAAAAGAACAAGAAGTACATGAATTTCGAATTTATCCTTGAATTTAGTTTAATTATATTGATGTGGTGACAATACTCTTGTTTTCTGAATGAATGCTTGAACAGTGCATATGTCTTTTGATCTTGTTGTTTATGAATGTTAAAATTGTTGGCTCTTGAAAGAATGATGAACAAGGAGAAATGTTATTGACAATCTGAAAAATCATGAAATTGATTCTTGAAGCAAGAAAAAGCAGTGAATAGCAAAAGCTTGCGAAAAAAAAAATTGGCAAAAAAAATAGAAAGAAAAAGCAAGCAGAAAAAGCCAATAGCCCTTAAAACCAAAAGGCAAGGGTAAAAAGGAACCAAGGCTTTGAGCATCAATGGATAGGAGGGCCCAAGGAAATAAAATCTAGGCCTAAGCGGCTAAATCAAGTTGTCCCTAACCATGTGCTTGTGTCATGAAGGTCCAAGTGAAAAGCTTGAGACTGAGTGGTTAAAGTCGTGATCCAAAGCAAAAGAGTGTGCTTAAGAGCTCTGGACACCTCTAACTGGGGACTTTAGCAAAGCTAAGTCACAATCTGAAAAGGTTCACCCAGTTATGTGTCTGTGGCATTTATGTATCCGGTGGTAATACTGGAAAACAAAGTGCTTAGGGCCACAGCCAAGACTCATAAGTAGCTGTGTTCAAGAATCAACATGCTTAACTAGGAAAGTCAATAACACTATCCAAAATTCTAAGTTCTAGAGAAGCCAATCATTCTGAACTTCAAAGGAAAAAGTGAGATGCCAAAACTATTCAGAAGCAAAAAGCTACAAGTCCCGCTCATCTAATTATAATTAATATTCATTGATATTCTGAAATTTATAGTATATTCTCTTCTTTTTATCCTAATTGATTTTCAGTTGCTTGGGGACAAGCAACAATTTAAGTTTGGTATTGTGATGAGCGGATAATTTATACGCTTTTTGGCATTATTTTTAGGTAGTTTTTAGTTAGTTCAAGCTACTTTTAGGGATGTTTTCATTAGTTTTTATGTTAAATTCACATTTCTGGACTTTACTATGAGTTTGTGTGTTTTTCTGTGATTTCAGGTAAATTCTGGCTGAAATTGAGGGACTTGAGCAAAACTCTGAAAAAGGCTGACAAAAGGACTGCTGATGCTGTTGGAATCTGACCTCCCTGCACTCGAAATGGATTTTCTGGAGCTACAGAACTCTAATTGGCGCGCTCTCAACGGAGTTGGAAAATAGACATCCAGAGCTTTCCAGCAATATATAATATTCCATACTTCATTCGGAAATTGACGACGTAACTTGGCGTTGAACGCCAAGTACATGCTGCTGTCTGGAGTTAAACGCCAGAAAAACGTCATGATCCGGAGTTGAACGCCCAAAACACGTCATAACTTGGAGTTCAACTCCAAGAAAAGCCTCAGCTCGTGGATTGATCAAGCTCAGCCCAAGCATACACCAAGTGGGCCCCGGAAGTGGATTTGTGCATCAATTACTTACTCATGTAAACCCTAGGAGCTAGTTTATTATAAATAGAACTCTTTACTAGTGTATTAAACATCTTGGGACGATTAGTTCTCAGATCATGGGGGATGGCCATTCGGCCATGCCTGAACCTTTTACTTATGTATTTTCAACGGTGGAGTTTCTGCACACCATAGATTAAGGGTGTGGAGCTCTGCTGTACCTCAAGTTTCAATACAATTATTATTACTTTCTATTCAATTCTCTTTTATTCTTATTCCAAGATATACGTTGCACAACACTTTGATGAATGTGATGATCAGTGACACTCATCATCATTCTCACCCATGAACGCGCGTGACTGACAACCACTTCCGTTCTACCTTAGGCCGGGCGCATATCTCTTAGATTCCCCAACAGAATCTTCGTGGTATAAGCTAGATAGATGGCGGCATTCATGAGGATCCGGAAAGTCTAACCTTGTCTGTGGTATTCCGAGTAGGATCCTGGGAATCCGGAAAGTCTAACCTTGTCTGTGGTATTCCGAGTAGGATTCCGGTATTGAATGACTGTGACGAGCTTCAAACTCCTGAAGGCTGGGCGTGATGACAAACGCAAAAGAATCAATGGATTCTATTCCAACCTGATTGAGAACCGACAGATGATTAGCCGTGCTGTGACAGATCATTTGGATCATTTTCACTGAGAGGATGGGATGTAGCTATCAACCAAGGGTGATGCCTCCAGACGATTAGCCGTGCAGTGACAGCGCATAGGACCATTTTCCCGAGAGGATTAAAAGTAGCCATTGATGATAGTGATGCCCTACATACAGCTTGCCATGGAAAGGAGTAAGAAGGATTGAAGGAAGAGTGAGTAGTGAAGTAGAGTTTCAAGAGGAACACAGCATCTCCATACACCTATCTGAAATTCCCACTATTGATTTACATAAGTATTTCTATCCCTTTTTATTTTCTATTTAATTATTAATTTTCGAAATCCAAAATCAATTTAATCTGCCTAACTGAGATTTACAAGGTGACCATAGCTTGCTTCATACCAACAATCTTTGTGGGATCGACCCTTACTCACGTAAGGTATTACTTGGATGACCCAGTACACTTGCTGGTTAAGTTGAACGGAGTTGTGTCCACACGTGCCATTACCATGATCTCTTTGGGGTATTTTTGATTTCATACAAATATAAAGAGACCAACTTTAAGGATCACAATTTTGCCCACCAAAAGGCCTATCAAAAGCAACACTCAATGCAGTGCCAACACAAAAAGAAATAAAAAGCGAACTGTTTAACTTTGGCTCTCTCAAAGCCTCAAAGCCCCAGGAGAAGATGGCTTTCCGGCTCGTTTCTTCAAAGACAACTGGCACATAATGAATGATTCGGTGTGTGAGTACATTAAAAGACTTTAGCAGAATCCAGAATACATCAAGGAGATAAATCAAACCTTGCTTCTACTAATTCCAAAAATAAGAAATTCCGACACCATCTCCCAATTTCGTCCAATAGCATTATGCAATGTTGTGTATAAATGTTTGTCCAAGATCCTTGTTGCCCACATCAAACTAATGTTGGCAGATTGGATATCCCCAAACCAATCGAGCTTTATTGGGGGAAGGACCATACATAACAATATAGTGATAGCCAAGGAGATTATCCACGACATGAGAAGAATGAAAGGTAGGAAAAAGTATATGGCTATCAAAATTGACTTTGAAAAAGCATATGACCGCCTAAGTTGGGGATTCATTAATAACTTCTTGCAAGAGTTTGGCATCCCTGAGCACATGAAGAGCATCATAATGGGGTGTGTAATAATAGCAGAGTTCAAACTTATTTGGAATGGTTGCAAAACCCAAGCTTTTAATCCGACTCGTGGCCTACGTCAAGGGGACCCAATTTCTCCGTACCTGTTTGTGATTGCAGTTGATAAATTATCTCAACTAATAGAGGAACGTGTAAGAGGTGGTTCTTGGAGACCATTTGTAATTGGGAGACAGGGACCTGATGTGTGAGAATTTAGTGTTGATCTAAAATTTCTGAATAAAAGAATCTCTTTGTTGGTATCATAGTCTAAACCAACAACTAATTCTCAAATCAAATTTAAATTTAAAGATGTTACAATTCAAACCAAATATAAACCGAGAGTATTTAGACTCCCGGGTCGTCTTCCCTAGGAGTTGCAATTAAGTGATCAATTATTGGCTATGGGAGGAAAATGGGGATTGGTAATGCAAGAAACAAGTAATGTAGATGACAATAAAATAAAGATGCATGCAAGGACTTAAAAGAAAGCAATTAAAGCAATGAAAATGGAAATTCAAGTGCTAAAAATCTCTTGGCATGGATTGGGAGTTAAGGTTACCTATCCTAGTCATTGATCACAAACACATGATGATTATGAAAAGTTAATCCTACTTAGTCAACCCTACATCGAGGATAAGTCAAATATGCATAGTTGATTTCAATCCTCAAGTCCTAGTCAACTCTATTAATGGGAGACTTAGTGTTAGAAGAAACCAAATCAACTAACTACTCTAATATATCAAATAAGAATGGACATCAATGACTCAAGGGTGAAGAAAAATTAGGTAAAAATTAAGTCAAGCATTTTATCAAACACTTGGTGTGCATGAAAGTAAAATCAAATTAAATTGCAAAGAAATTAAATTCTAAAGCTACCAAAAGCAAAGAAATAACAATAACAATTAGAGGAAGCAACAATTAACATGAAAACATAAATTGCATTAATTGAAATTAGAATTAACAAAAGTATCCATAAACATAAAAGTGACAAAAATGAGAAATTAACAAGATAACATAAGAAAATAAAGGCAATAGAATAAAGAAAGCTAAAGGAAACTAGATGAAAAGAAGAACTAAAAGTAGAAATTACAAAGAAATTAAACTAAGAAACCATAATTCTAGAGAGAGGGGGGAGCTTCTCTCTCTAGAAAACTAAGAAGAAAACATAAAAAAGGCTAAACCTAATTGCCCCCTTGCTTCCACTTGAATTGGGGTTAAAATAACTTTAGGAATGAGTTGGATTGGATTTTTGAGGCCCAAAATTTGCCCCCAGCGATTTGCAATTAATGAGCTCACGTGAATCGGGTCACTGGTGCACGAAATTGTGATCACTACAACTTCGCACAACTAACCAGCAAGTGCACTGGGTCGTCCAAGTAATACCTTACGCGAGTAAGGGTCGATCCCACGGAGATTGTTGGTATGAAGCAAGCTATGGTCACCTTGTAAATCTCAGTCAGGCAGACTCAAATGGGTATAATGATAAACGAATAAAGCATAAAGATAAAGATAGAGATACTTATGTATATCATTGGTGAGAGCTTCAGACAAGCGAATGAAGATGCCTTCCCTTCCGTCTCTCTGCTTTCCTACAGTCTTCATCCAATCCTTCTTACTCTTTTCCATGGCAAGCTCATGTAGGGTTTCACCGTTGTCAGTGGCTACCTCCCATCCTCTCAGTGAAAATGTTCCCATGCTCTGTCACAGCATATGGCTAATCAGCTGTCGGTTCTCGGTCAGGCCGGAATAAAATCCATCGATCCTTTTGCGTCTGTCACTAACGCCCCGCCTGCTAGGAGTTTGAAGCACGTCACAGTCATTCAATCATTGAATCCTACTCAGAATACCACAGACAAGGTTTAGACCTTCCGGATTCTCTTGAATGCCGCCATCAGTTCTCGCCTATACCACGAAGATTCCGATTAAAGAATCCAAGAGATAAACACTAGAGCCTTGATTGCTTGTAGAACAGAAGTGGTTGTCAGTCACTCTGTTCATGAGTGAGAATGATGATGAGTGTCATGGATCATCACATTCATCAAGTTGAAGAACAAGTGATATCTTGGACAAAGAACAAGCGGAATTGAATAGAAGAACAATAGTAATTGCATTAATACTCGAGGTACAGCAAAGCTCCACACCTTAATCTATGGTGTGTAGAAACTCCACCGTTGAAAATACATAAGAACAAAAGTGATCATTGGTTTCGGCCCCAGAGAGGGAACCAGAAGAACCAAGATCTGATCTAAGAACTAGATGTCCAAAAATTTAAAAATACAATAGTAAAAGGTCCTACTTATAGGGAACTAGTAGCTTAAGAATTACAAAGATGAGTAAAAGACATAAAAATCCACTTCCGGGCCCACTTGGTGTGTGCTTGGGCTGAGCATTGAAGCATTTTCGTGTAGAGACTCTTCTTGGAGTTAAACGCCGGCTTTTATGCCAGTTTGGGCGTTTAACTCCCATTTAGGTGCCAGTTCCGGCGTTTAACGCTGGAATTTCTGTAGGTGACTTTAAACGCCGGTTTGGGCCATCAAATCTTGGGCAAAGTATAGACAATCATATATTGCTGGAAAGCCCAGGATGTCTACTTTCCAACGCCGTTGAGAGCGCGCCAATTGGGTTTCTGTAGCTCCAGAAAATCCACTTCGAGTGCAGGGAGGTCAGAATCCAACAGCATCTGCAGTCCTTTTGAGTCTCTGGATCAGATTTTTGCTCAGATCCCTCAATTTCAGCCAGAAAATACCTGAAATCACAGAAAAACACACAAACTCATAGTAAAGTCCAGAAAAGTGAATTTTAGCTAAAAACTAATAAAAATATACTAAGAACTCAACTAAAACTACTAAAAACATACTAAAAATAATGCCAAAAAGGGTACAAATTATCCGCTCATCACAACACCAAACTTAAATTGTTGCTTGTCCCCAAGCAACTGAAAATCAAATAAGATAAAAAGAAGAGAATATACTATAGACTCCAAATTATCAATGAAACTTAGCTCCAAATTAGATGAGCGGGACTAGTAGCTTTTTGCCTCTGAACAGTTTTGGCATCTCACTTTATCCTTTGAAATTCAGAATGATTGGCTTCTTTAGGAACTCAGAATCCAGATAGTGTTATTGATTCTCCTAGTTAAGTATGATGATTCTTGAACATAGCTACTTATTGAGTCTTGGCCGTGGCCCAAAGCACTCTGTCTTCCAGTATTACCACTGGATACATACATGCCACAGACACATAATTGGGTGAACCTTTTCAGATTGTGACTCAGCTTTGCTAGAGTCCCCAATTAGAGGTGTCCAGGGTTCTTAAGCACACTCTTTTTGCCTTGGATCACAACTTTTATTTCTTTCTTTTTCTTTCTTTTTCTCTTTCTTTTCTTTTTTCGTTTTCTCTCTTTTTTTTTTCTTTTCCTTTTTTTTTTGTATTCACTGCTTTTTCTTGCTTCAAGAATCATTTTTTATGATTTTTCAGATCCTCAGTAACATGTCTCCTTTTTCATCATTCTTTCAAGAGCCAACAATTTTAACATTCATGAACAACAAATTCAAAAGACATATGCACTGTTCAAGCATACATTCAGAAAACAAAAAGTATTGTCACCACATCAAACTAATTAAGCTAGTTTTAAAGATGAATTCGAAATCCTGTACTTCTTGTTCTTTTGTAATAAAAACAGTTTTCTTTTAAGAAAGGTGATGGATTCATAGGACATTCATAACTTTAAGGCATAGACACTAAGACACTAATGATCATAAGACACAAACATGGATAAACATAAAGCATAATTTTCGAAAAACAGAAAAATAAAGAACAAGGAGATTAAAGAACGGGTCCACCTTAGTGATGGCGGCTTGTTCTTCCTCTTGAAGGTCTTATGGAGTTCTTGAGCTCCTCAATGTCTCTTCCTTGTCTTTGTTGCTCCTCTCTCATGATTCTTTGATCTTCTCTAATGATGATGGAGTGTTCTTGATGCTCCACCTTTAGTTGTCCCATGTTGGAACTCAACTCTCCTAGGGAGGTGTTAATTTGCTCCCAATAGTCTTGTGGAGGAAAGTGCATCCCTTGAGGTATCTCAGGGATCTCATGATGAGAGGGGTCTCTTGTTTGCTCCATCCTTTTCTTAGTGATGGGCTTGAGGTCATGCCTTCTCAGTTGAACCGGCTTCCCTCTTGAGTTTCTCTTCCATTGGGCGCCCTCTTCACAGATATCTATGAGGACTTGGTCCAACCTTTGATCAAAGTTGACCCTTCTTCATGGCCACAACTTCATAGAAGTGGTCTTGATGCACCCTTGAGATGAATCTCTCCATCTCCCATGACTCGGAGGTGGAAGCTTTTGCCTTCCCTTTCCTCTTTCTAGAGGTTTTTCCGGCCTTGGATGCCATAAATGGTTATGGAAAAACAAAAAGCAATGCTTTTACCACACCAAACTTAAAAGGTTTGCTCGTCCTCGAGCAAAAGAAGAAAGAAGAGAGTAGAAGAAGAAGAAATGAGGAAGAAGGGAATGGCTTTTGTATTCGGCCAAAGAGGGGGAGAAGTGGTGTTTAGGTTGTGTGAAAATGAAGGATGGATGTGAGTGGTGAAGAAGAGAGAGGGTGGTGGGGTTGGTGGGGATCCTGTGGGGTCCACAGATCCTGAGGTGTCAAGGAAAAGTCATCCCTGCACCAAATGTTGCTCAAAATCACGTTTTGAGCCATTTCTGGCGTTAAACGCCGGGCTGGTGCCCATTCCTGGCGTTTAACGCCAGGTTCTTGCCCTTTTCTGGCGTTTAACGCCAGTCTGGTGCCCCTTTCTGGCGTTAAACGCCCAGAATGGTGCCAGACTGGGCGTTAAACGCCCAACTGCTAGCCTCACTGGCGTTTAAACGCCAGTGGGTTCTTCCTCTAGGGTGTGCTATTTTTCTTCCTGTTTTTCATTCTATTTTTGCTTTTTCAATGGATTTTGTGACTTCTCATGATCATCAACCTACAAAAAACATAAAATAACAAAAGAAAATAGATAAAATGTAACATTGGGTTGCCTCCCAACAAGCGCTTCTTTAATGTCAGTAGCTTGACAGAGGGCTCTCATGGAGCCTCACAAATACTCAGAGCAATGTTGGAACCTCCCAACACTAAACTTAGAGTTTGAATGTGGGGGTTCAACACCAAACTTAGAGTTTGGTTGTGGCCTCCCAACACCAAACTTAGAGTTTGACTGTGGGGGCTCTGTTTGACTCTGATTTGAGAGAAGCTCTTCATGCTTCCTCTCCATGGTGACAGAGGGATATCCTTGAGCCTTAAACACATAGGATTTTTCATTCACTTGAATGATCAGTTCACCTCCATCAACATCAATCACAGCCTTTGCTATGGCTAGGAAGGGTCTGCCAAGGATGATGGATTCATCCATGCATTTTCCAGTCTCTAGGACTATGAAATCAGTAGGGATGTAATGGTCTTCAATCTTCACCAATACATCCTCTACAAGTCCATGAGCTTGTTTTCTTGAGTTGTCTGCCATCTCTAGTGAGATTCTTGCAGCTTGTACCTCAAAGATCCCTAGCTTCTCCATTACAGAGAGAGGCATGAGGTTTACACTTGACCTTAAGTCACACAGAGCCTTCTTGAAGGTCATGGTGCCTATGGTACAAGGTATTGAAAACTTCCCAGGATCTTGTTTCTTTTGAGGTAATTTCTGCCTAGACAAGGCATCCAGTTCTTTGGTGAGCAAAGGAGGTTCATTCTCCCAAGTCTCATTTCCAAATAACTTGTCATTTAGCTTCATGATTGCTCCAAGGTATTTAGCAACTTGCTCTTCAGTGACATACTCATCCTCTTCAAAGGAAGAATACTCATCAGAGCTCATAAAAGGCAGAAGTAAGTCCAATGGAATCTCTATGGTCTCATTTTGAGCCTCAGATTCCCATAGTTCCTCATTGGGGAACGCATTGGAGGTCAGTGCACGCCCATTGAGGCCTTCCTCAGTGGCGTCCACTTCCTCTCTTCCCTCTCTAGATTCGGCCATGGTTATGGCTTTGCACTCTCCTTTTGGATTTTCTTCTGTATTGCTTGGAAGAGTACTTGGAGGGAGTTCAGTAATTTTCTTGCTCAGCTGTCCCACTTGTGCCTCCAAATTCCTGATGGAGGACCTTGTTTCAGTCATGAAACTTTGAGTGGTCTTGATTAGATCAGAGACCATGGTTGCTAAGTCAGAGGGGTTCTGCTTAGAAGTCTCTGTCTGTTGCTGAGAAGATGATGGAAAAGGCTTGCCATTGCTAAACCTGTTTCTTCCACCATTGTTGTTATTGAAACCTTGTTGAGGTCTCTCTTGATTCTTCCATGAGACATTTGGGTGATTTCTCCATGAAGAATTATAGGTGTTTCCATAGGGTTCTCCTAGGTAATTCACCTCTTCCATTGAAGGGTTCTCAGGATCATAAGCTTCTTCTTCAGATGAAGCATCCTTAGTACTGCTTGGTGCATTTTGCATTCCAGACAGACTTTGAGAAATCAAATTGACTTGTTGAGTCAATATCTTGTTCTGAGCCAAAATGGCATTCAGAGTATCAATCTCAAGAACTCCTTTCTTCTGACTTGTCCCATTGTTCACAGGATTCCTTTCAGAAGTGTACATGAATTGGTTATTTGCAACCATTTCAATGAGCTCTTGAGCTTCTGTAGGCGTCTTCTTCAGATGAAGAGATCCTCCAGCAGAGCTATCCAAAGACATCTTGGATAGTTCAGAGAGACCATCATAGAAAATACCTATGATGCTCCATTCAGAAAGCATGTCAGAAGGATATTTTCTGATCAATTGTTTGTATCTTTCCCAAGCTTCATAGAGGGATTCTCCATCCTTCTGTTTGAAGGTTTGGACTTCCACTCTAAGCCTACTCAATTTTTGAGGTGGAAAGAACTTTGCCAAGAAGGCATTGACTAGCTTTTCCCATGAGTCCAGGCTTTCTTTAGGTTGTGAGTCCAACCATATTCTAGCTCTGTCTCTTACAGCAAAAGGGAATAGCATAAGTCTATAGACCTCAGGGTCAACCCCATTAGTCTTGACTGTGTCACAGATTTGCAAGAACTCAGCTAAGAACTGATGAGGATCTTCCAAGGGAAGTCCATGGAACTTGCAATTCTGTTGCATTAGAGAAACTAATTGAGGCTTAAGCTCAAAGTTGTTTGCTCCAATGGCAGGGATAGAGATGCTTCTCCCATAGAAGTCGGGAGTAGGTGCAGTGAAGTCACCCAGCACCTTCCTTGCATTGTTGGCATTGTTGTTGTTTTCGGCTGCCATAGGTTCTTCTTCTTTGAAGAATTCGGTCAGGTCCTCAACAGAGAGTTGTGCCTTAGCTTCTCTTAGCTTTCGCTTCAAGGTCCTTTCAGGTTCAGGGTCAGCTTCAACAAGAATGCCTTTGTCTTTGTTCCTGCTCATATGAAAGAGAAGAGAACAAGAAAATATGGAATCCTCTATGTCACAGTATAGAGATTCCTTGAGGTGTCAGAGGAAGAAAAATGGAAGACAGAGGTAGAAAATTCGAACTTATCAAAGAAGATGGAGTTCGAATTTTGCATTAAGGAATAGTGTTAGTCCATAAATAGAAGGATGTGAGAAGAAGGGAAGTAATTTTCGAAAATTAAGTAAAAGATTTTGAAAACATTTTGAAAAACACTTAATTGATTTTCGAAAATAAGAGTGGAAAAGAAATCAAGTGATTTTTGAAAAAGATTTTAAAATTAGAAATAAAAAAGATTTGATTGAAAACTATTTTGAAAAAGATGTGATTAAAAAGATTTGATTGAAAAGTTATGGTTTTAAAAAGATATGATTGAAAAGATATGATTTGAAAACAATTTTAAAAAGATTTGATTTTTAAAAATTAATGACTTGCCTAACAAGAAAAGATATGATTCAAACATTAAACCTTTCTCAACAGAAAAGGCAACATAATTGAAATGTTCAATCAAATCATTAATTGTTAGCAAGTATCTTTGAAAAAGAAAAGTTATGATTTTGAAAACATTTGATTGAAAAGATATGATTTGAAAAAGATTTGATTTTGAAAAACTTTGAAAACTTGAAAAAAAAAATTGATTTGAAAAACAAAATTTTCCCCCTTGTGCCATCCTGGCGTTAAACGCCCAGAATGGTGCACATTCTGGCGTTTAACGCCCAAACTACTACCCTTTTGGGCGTTAAACGCCCAGCCAGGCACCCTGGCTGGCGTTTAAACGCCAGTCTGTCTTCTTCACTGGGCATTTTTGAATGCCCAGCTTTTTCTGTGTGATTCCTCTGCAGTATGTTCTGAATCTTCAATTCTCTGTATTATTGACTTGAAAAGACACAAATTAAAAATATTTTTGGATTTTTAATAATAAGGAATGATCAAAATGCAACTAAAATCAAATAACAATGCATGCAAGACACCAAACTTAGCAGTTTGTATACTACTGACACTAACAAGATGAGAATGCATATGAGAAATAACAAAACACTCAAGTCAATAGAATTCAAAGATCAAAACAAGGAAATCATCAAGAACAACTTGAAGATCAATGAGGACACATGCATGAATGCAATAAGAACAGAAACATGCAATTGACACTAAACTTAAGATGAGACTCTAGACTCAAACAAGAAATATTTTTGGATTTTATGATTTTGTAATTTTTTTTTGTGCTTTTTCGAAAATTAAGTGAAAAGGAAAATAAAGGTATCAAAATTCTTAATGAGAATTCCAGGAATCATGCAATGTTAGTCTAAAGCTTTAGTCTAAAGGAATTAGACATAGCCGGCTAAGCTTCAGCAGGACATTGCATTCAAGAGCTAAATTGATGATGATCAATCAGCTTTGGTGATGATAAGAACATCACCTTGAAACACTAGAATTCATTTTTAAGAACTCTGAAGAAAAATAATACCTAATCTAAGCAACAAGATGAACCGTCAGTTGTCCATACACAAACAATCCAAGGCAACGGCGCCAAAAACTTGGTGCACGAAATTGTGATCACTACAACTTCGCACAACTAACCAGCAAGTGCACTGGGTCGTCCAAGTAATACCTTACGCGAGTAAGGGTCGATCCCACGGAGATTGTTGGTATGAAGCAAGCTATGGTCACCTTGTAAATCTCAGTCAGGCAGACTCAAATGGGTATAGTGATAAACGAATAAAGCATAAAGATAAAGATAGAGATACTTATGTATATCATTGGTGAGAGCTTCAGACAAGCGAATGAAGATGCCTTCCCTTCCGTCTCTCTGCTTTCCTACAGTCTTCATCCAATCCTTCTTACTCTTTTCCATGGCAAGCTCATGTAGGGTTTCACCGTTGTCAGTGGCTACCTCCCATCCTCTCAGTAAAAATGTTCCCATGCTCTGTCACAGCATATGGCTAATCAGCTGTCGGTTCTCGGTCAGGCCGGAATAAAATCCATCGATCCTTTTGCGTCTGTCACTAACGCCCCGCCTGCTAGGAGTTTGAAGCACGTCACAGTCATTCAATCATTGAATCCTACTCAGAATACCACAGACAAGGTTTAGACCTTCCGGATTCTCTTGAATCCCGCCATCAGTTCTCGCCTATACCACGAAGATTCCGATTAAAGAATCCAAGAGATAAACACTAGAGCCTTGATTGCTTGTAGAACAGAAGTGGTTGTCAGTCACTCTGTTCATGAGTGAGAATGATGATGAGTGTCACGGATCATCACATTCATCAAGTTGAAGAACAAGTGATATCTTGGACAAAGAACAAGCGGAATTGAATAGAAGAACAATAGTAATTGCATTAATACTCGAGGTACAGCAAAGCTCCACACCTTAATCTATGGTGTGTAGAAACTCCACCGTTGAAAATACATAAGAACAAAAGTGATTATTGGTTTCGGCCCCAGAGAGGGAACCAGAAGAACCAAGATCTGATCTAAGAACTAGATGTCCAAAAATTTAAAAATACAATAGTAAAAGGTCCTACTTATAGGGAACTAGTAGCTTAAGAATTACAAAGATGAGTAAAAGACATAAAAATCCACTTCCGGGCCCACTTGGTGTGTGCTTGGGCTGAGCATTGAAGCATTTTCGTGTAGAGACTCTTCTTGGAGTTAAACGCCAGCTTTTATGCCAGTTTGGCCGTTTTTAACTCCCATTTAGGTGCCAGTTCCGGCGTTTAACGCTGGAATTTCTGTAGGTGACTTTGAACGCCGGTTTGGGCCATCAAATCTTGGGCAAAGTATGAACTATCATATATTGCTGGAAAGCCCAGGATGTCTACTTTCCAACGCCGTTGAGAGCGTGCCAATTGGGCTTCTGTAGCTCCAGAAAATCCACTTCGAGTGCAGGGAGGTCAGAATCCAACAGCATCTGCAGTCCTTTTGAGTCTCTGGATCAGATTTTTGCTCAGATCCCTCAATTTCAGCCAGAAAATACCTGAAATCACAGAAAAACACACAAACTCATAGTAAAGTCCAGAAAAGTGAATTTTAGCTAAAAACTAATAAAAATATACTAAGAACTCAACTAAAACTACTAAAAACATACTAAAAATAATGCCAAAAAGGGTACAAATTATCCGCTCATCAGTCACACGTACGCGTGAGTCACCGGTGCGCGAAATTGTGATCACTACACAACTTTGCACAACTAACCAGCAAGTGCACTGGGTCGTCCAAGTAATACCTTACGTGAGTAAGGGTCGATCCCACGGAGATTGTTGGTATGAAGCAAGCTATGGTCACCTTGTAAATCTCAGTCAGGCAGACTCAAATGGGTATAGATGATGAATAAAACATAAAGATAAAGATAAAGATACTTATGTATATCATTGGTGAGAACTTCAGATAAGCGTATGAAGATGCTTTCCCTTCCGTCTCTCTGCTTTCCTACTGCCTTCATCCAATCCTTCTTACTCCTTTCCATGGCAAGCTTATGCAAGGGTTTCACCGTTGTCAGTGTCTACCTCCCATCCTCTCAGTGAAAATGTTCCTATGCTCTGTCACAGCATATGGCTAATCATCTGTCGATTCTCGGTCAGGCCGGAATAGAATCCAGTGATTCTTTTGCGTCTGTCACTAACGCCCCGCCTGCTAGGAGTTTGAAGCACGTCACAGTCATTCAATCATTGAATCCTACTCAGAATACCACAGACAAGGTTAGACCTTCCGAATTCTCTTGAATGCCGCCATCAGTTCTTGCCTATACCACGAAGACTCTGATCTCACGGAATGGTTGGCTCGGTTGTCAGGCGAGCACTCGGTTGTCAGGCGATCAACCATGCATCGTGTATCAGGAATCAAAGAGATATTCACTAGAGCCTTGTTGCTTGTAGAACAGAAGTGGTTGTCAGTCACTTTGTTCATAAGTGAGAATGATGATGAGTGTCACGGATCATCACATTCATCAAGTTGAAGAACAAGTGATATCTTGGACAAAGATCAAGCGGAATTGAATAGAAGAACAATAGTAATTGCATTAATACTCGAGGTACAGCAGAGCTCCACACCTTAATCTATGGTGTGTAGAAACTCCACCGTTGAAAATACATAAGAACAAGGTCTAGGCATGGCCGAATGGCCAGCCTCCCAAAGAGGGTTCAATCATAAAAACATGATCAAAAGATCCTAAGATTGAAAGATCAAAAGATTGAAAGATAAAAATACACTAGTAAAAGGTCCTACTTATAGGAAACTAGTAGCCTCAGGTGTACAAAGATGAGTAAATGACATAAAAATCCACTTCCGGGCCCACTTGGTGTGTGCTTGGGCTGAGCAATGAAGCATTTTTCGTGTAGAGACTCTTCTTGGAGTTAAACGCCAGCTTTGGTGCCAGTTTGGGCGTTTAACTCCCATTTTGGTGCCAGTTCCGGCGTTTAACGCTGGAAATTCTGTAGGTGACTTTGAACGCCAGTTTGGGCCATCAAATCTTGGGCAAAGTATGGACTATCATATATTGCTGGAAAGCCCAGGATGTATACTTTCCAACGCCGTTGAGAGCGCGCCAATTGGGCTTCTGTAGCTCCGGAAAATCCACTTCGAGTGCAGGGAGGTCAGAATCCAACAGCATCTGCAGTCCTTTTCAGTCTCTGGATCAGATTTTTGCTCAGGTCCCTCAATTTCAGCCAGAAAATACCTGAAATCACAGAAAAACACACAAACTCATAGTAAAGTCCAGAAAAGTGAATTTTAATTAAAAACTAATAAAAATATACTAAAAACTCAACTCAAACTACTAAAATCATACTAAAAACAATGCCAAAAAGCGTACAAATTATCCGCTCATCAGTCACGCGTACGCGTCACCTGGCGAAAATCATCCTCACGCGTACGCGTCGCCAAGCTCGCACTTGTGCGCGCGCACGCAACGCCTGTGCGCACGTACGGATGCAGAATCTTCCAAACTCCATTTCCTCATGGTTTCTTCTCTTTTGCATGCTCTTTTTTCTCACTTCTTCAACCCATACTTGCCTTGGAAATCTGAAATCACTTAGCAAACTGATGAGCGGATAATTTATACGCTTTTTGGCATTGCTTTTAGGTAGTTTTTAGTATGATTTAGTTAGTTTTTACTATATTTTTATTAGTTTTTATTCAAAATTCACATTTCTGGACTTTACTATGAGTTTGTGTGTTTTTCTGTGATTTCAGGTATTTTCTGGCTGAAATTGAGGGACCTGAGAAAAATCTGATTCAGAGGCTGAAAAAGGACTGCAGATGCTGTTGGATTCTAACATTCCTGCACTCGAAATGGATTTTCTGGATCTACAGAAACCCAAATAGTGCGCTCTAAATTGCTTTGGAAAGTAGACATCCAGGGCTTTCCAGCAATATATAATAGTTCATACTTTGCTCAAAGATAAAGGACGTAAACTGGCGTTCAACGCTAGTTCCATGTTGCATTCTGGCGTTAAACGCCAGAAACAGGTTACAAGTTGGAGTTAAATGCCCAAAACAGGCTACAACCTGGCATTTAACTCCAAAAACAGCCTAGACACGTGTAAATCTCAAGTCTCAGCCCCAGCACATACCAAGTGGGCCCCGAAAGTGGATTTCTGCACTATCTATCGTAGTTTACTCATTTTCTGTAAACCTAGGTTACTAGTTTAGTATTTAAACAACTTTTAGAGATTTATTATGTATCTCATGATATTTTCACGTTTTACATTGTATCTCTACGGCATGAGTCTCTAAACTCCATGATTGTGGGTGAGGAGCTCTGCTGTGTTTCAATGAATTAATGCAATTACTACAGTTTTCCATTCAATCACGCTTGTCTTTATTCTAAGATATTCACTCGCGCTTCATCCTGATGAATGTGATGATCCATGACACTCATCACCATTCTCAAACTATGAACGCGTGCCTGACAACCACTTCCGTTCTACCTTAGATTGAGTGTATATCTCTTAGCCTCTTGGTTCATGATCAGAGTCTTCGTGGTATAGGCTAGGACTATTGGCGGCCATTCCTGAGATCCGGAAAGTCTAAACCTTGTCTGTGGTATTCCGAGTAGGATCAGGGAGGGGATGACTATAACGAGTTTCAAACTCACGAGTGCTGGGCATAGTGACAGACGCAAAAGGATCAATGGATCCTATTCCAACATGAGTGACAACCGACAGATGATTAGCCGTGCGGTGAGAGCGCATTTGGACCATTTTCACTGAGAGGACGGATGGTAGCCATTGACAACGGTGATCCACCAACATAAAGCTTGCCATAGAAGGAGCCTTGCATGCATGAAGAAGAAGACAGTAAGAAAGCAGAGATTTGGAAGATAGAGCATCTCCAAATCCTTAATCTATTCTCTATTACTGCATAACAAGTATTATTTAATTTATGCTATTTACTCTTCATAAATCTAATCATTTTATTATAAATCTCCTGACTAAGAATTACAAAATAACCATAGCTTACTTCAAGCCAATAATCTCCGTGGGATCGACCCTTACTCACGTAAGGTATTACTTGGACGACCCAGTGCACTTGCTGGTTAGTGGTACGAGTTGTGAAAAGTGTGATTTACAATTCGTGCACCAAGTTTTTGGCGCCGTTGTCGGGGATTGTTCGAGTTTGGACAACTGACGGTTTATTTTGTTGCTTAGATTAGGAATAATTTATTTTGTTGGTTTAGAGTCACTAGAATTGCATCTGCTATTTTCCTTTCAAAAAAACTATTTTTCTTTATTAATTTTTAATTCTTCTTTGAGTCTTCTATTTGAGTTTAGATTCATATTTTAAGTTTGGTGTCAATTGCATGTTTTTATTTTCCTTTAAATTTTCGAATTTGTGTTCATTGTTCTTTCTTGATCTTCAAGTTGATCTTGCTATTTTTCTTGTTGGATCTTTAGTTTTTCCTGTTCCATGTCTTTTCTTGTTTTTCTTGTACGTTTTCAAATTATCAGTATTAAAAAAAAAACACGTTAAATTTATAGCTCAGTTGGCTAGAGAGTTGTGCTTATGTTCTTGGTAATTGAGTATCTTCCTTTTAAAACTTTTTCAAAAATAATTTTTCTTTGATTAAATCTTGTGTCAAACTTCTAAGTTTGGTGTTCTCTTGTTATTTTCTTTAATTTTCGAAAATTTATTTTTATTTTTCTAAAAGTTTTAAGTTTGGTGTTCTTTTTATGTTCTTGTGAGTCTTCAAGGTGTTCTTAAGTCTTCTTTGTATTTTGATCTTAAAATTTTTAAGTTTGGTATTCCTTGGTGTTTCCCTCCAAAATTTTCGAAAAATAAGGAGCATTAGATCTAAAAATTTTAAGTCTTGTATCATTTTATTGTTTTTTTCTTTCCTCATTAAATTCAAAAATATCTTTTCTCTTTATTTTAAACTGAATTTTCGAAAATTACTTTTAAAAATTCAGATTTTTATTTTAAAAAATCAAATTTTTTCAAAATTCAAAATCTTTTTCAAAAATCATATCCAAAGTTTTTCAAATCTTCTTAATTAAGCAATTATTTTCATTTTCAAATTTATTTTTCTCTTGGTTTTTGAAATTTACATTTTAATTTCTAAATATTTTATTTTATTTTATCTTATTATTTTTATTTATCTTAATAATTTGGTTTGTCCTATTTAAATAAAATAAAAACAAAAATATATTTTCTTTGCAATTCATATCAATTCCATTTTATCCATCATGGATCTAAGTGGAAATGAACAGTCCAGAAAGACTTTGGGGTCATATGCTAATCCCACTACTGCTGCATATGGGAGTAGTATCTGTATACCTCCCATCAAAGCAGGCAGTTTTGAGCTAAATCCTCAGCTCATTGTCATGGTGCAGCAAAACTGCCAGTATTCTGGTCTTCCACAGGAAGAACCTACTGAGTTTCTGGCACAATTCTTGCAAATTACTGACACAGTACGTGACAAGGAGGTAGATCAGGATGTATACAGGCTGTTACTATTTCCGTTTGCTGTAAAAGGTCAAGCTAAAAGGTGGTTAAATAACCAACCCACAGCAAGCATAAGAACATGAAAATAGTTATCAGACAAATTCCTGAATCAATATTTCCCTCCAAAAAGAATGACACAGCTAAGGCTGGACATCCAAGGCTTTAAACAAGAGGATGATGAATCCCTTTATAATGCCTGGGAGAGGTACAGAGGAATGCTAAGGAAATGCCCCTCTAAAATATTTTCAGAGTGGGTACAATTAGACATCTTCTACTATGGGCTTACAGAAAGAGCTCAGATATCTCTAGATCACTCAGCTGGTGGATCTATACACATGAGAAAAACTATTGAAGAGGCTCAAGAGCTTATTGATATAGTTGCTAGAAATCAGCATCTGTACATAAGTAATGGGTCCTCCATAAAAGAAGAAGCTAAAGCAGTGTCTATTGGACTTGGTCCTCCAGAACAAGTTGCTGAACTCAATCAACAATTGTGCTTTCTAACAAAACAGCTAGCAGAATTCAAGGAGATGCTACAAGACACTAAAAATGCTAATAAAAATATGGAAGCACAATTGAATCAGACAAAACAGCAGTTATCAAAGCAGATAATAGAAGAGTGCCAGGCAGTTCAATTAAGAAGTGGAAAAACATTAAATACCTCACTTCAGAGTAGCAGAAAGCCAAGAAAAGAACAACTGACAGAGGATGAGCAAAATATTATCCAAAATCTCTCTAAGGAAAGTAAGAGCCCAGAGAGGAATAACTCTGGCATTCAAACGCCAGAAAAAGATGCAAAGCTGGCGTTAAACGCCCAATGGAAGCTCAGTTCTGGCGTTCAAACGCCAGAAACAGGCAAGGAGCTGGCGTCAAACGCCCAATGGAAGCTCAGTTCTGGCGTTCAAACGCCAGAAACAGGTAAGAAGTTGGCGTCCAATGCCAATCCAGCTTCTAACCCTGGCATTCAAACGCCAGTGAGGGATCAGACACACACAAGTACTGATAGCAACCCCTCTAATAAGGCTTCTCCAACCACCTCTGTAGGAAATAAACCTGCAGTAACTAAGGTTGAGGAATACAAAGCCAAGATGCCTTATCCTCAAAAACTCTGACAAGAGGAGCAGGATAAGCAATTTGCCCGCTTTGCAGACTATCTCAGAACTCTTGAAATAAAGATTCCGTTTGCAGATGCACTTGAGCAAATACCCTCTTATGCCAAGTTCATGAAAGAGATCTTGAGTCATAAGAAGGATTAGAGAGAAACTGAAAGAGTTCTCCTCACTGAAGAATGCAGTGCAGTCATTCTGAAAAGCTTCCCAGAAAAGCTTAAAGATCCCGGAAGCTTTATGATACCATGCATATTAGAGGGTAATTGCACCAAGACAACTTTATGTGATCTTGGGGCAAGTATCAACCTAATACCTGCATCCACTATCAGAAATCTTGGTTTAACTGAAGAAGTCAAACCAACTCGGATATGTCTCCAACTTGCTAATGGCTCCATTAAATACCTATCAGGCGTGATTGAAGACATGATTGTCAAGGTTGGGCCATTCGCCTTTTCCACTGACTTTGTAGTGCTGGAAATGGAGGAGTGGTGCACGAAATTGTGATCACTACTTTTCACAACTCAAATAATCCCCGGTAATGAATCCAAAAACTTGGTGTTCAATACCATGGCATAAACACAACTTCGCACAACTAACCAGCAAGTGTACTGGGTCGTCCAAGTAATAAACCTTACGCGAGTAAGGGTCGATCCCACGGAGATTGTTGGTATGAAGCAAGCTATGGTCACCTTGTAAATCTTAGTCAGGCAGACTCAAATGGTTATGGATGATATATGAATAAAACATAAAGATAAGGATAGAGATACTTATGCAATTCATTGGTGAGAACTTCAGATAAGCGAATGGAGATGCTTTGTCCCTTCCGTCCCTCTGCTTTCCTACTGTCTTCATCCAATCCTTCTTACTCATTTCCATGGCAAGCTGTATGCAAGGGTTTCACCGTTGTCAGTGGCTACCTCCCATCCTCTCAGTGGAAATGTTCAACGCACCCTGTCACGGCACGGCTATCCAGCTGTCGGTTCTCGATCATGTCGGAATAGAATCCAGTGATTCTTTTGCGTTTGTCACTAACGCCTCACAATCATGAGTTTGAAGCTCGTCACAGTCATTCAATCATTGAATCCTACTCAGAATACCACTGACAAGGTTTAGACCTTCCGGATTCTCTTGAATGCCGCCATCAATTCTAGCTTATACCACGAAGATTCCGGTTAAAGAATCCAAGAGATAAACATTAGAGCCTTGTTTGCTTGTAGAACAGAAGTGGTTGTCAGTCACTTGTTCATAAGTGAGAATGATGATGAGCGTCACATAATCATCACATTCATCAAGTTCTTGAGTGCGAATGAATATCTTGGAATAAGAACAAGCTGAATTGAATAGAAGAACAATAGTAATTGCATTAATACTCGAGGTACAGCAGAGCTCCACACCTTAATCTATGGTGTGTAGAAACTCCACCGTTGAAAATACATAAGAACAAGGTCTAGGCATGGCCGTGAGGCCAGCTGATGAGCGGATATTTTATACGCTTTTTGGGGGTAATTTCATGTAGATTTTAGCATGTTTTAATTAGTTTTTAGTTAAATATTATTAGTTTTTAGGCAAAAATCATATTTCTGGACTTTACTATGAGTGTGTGTATTTTTCTGTGATTTCAGGTATTTTCTGGCTGAAATTGAGGAAGTTGAGCAAAAATCTGACTTAGGCTGAAAAAGGACTGCTGATGCTGTTGGATCCTGACCTCCCTGCACTCGAAATAGATTTTCTGGAGCTATAGGAGTCGAATTGGCGCGCTCTCAACGGCGTTGGAAAGTAGACATCTAGGGCTTTCCAGAAATATATAATAGTCCATACTTTGCGCGAAGATAGACGACGTAACTTGGCGTTGAACGCCAAGTACATGCTGCTGTCTGGAGTTAAACGCCAAAAACACGTCATGATCCGGAGTTGAACGCCCAAAACACGTCATAACTTGGAGTTCAACTCCAAGAAAAGCCTCTACTCGTGGATAGCTTTAGTCTCAGCCCCAGTACACACCAAGTGGGCCCCAGAAGTAGATTTCTGCACCAATTATCTTAGTTTACTCATATTCTGTAAACCTAGGTTACTAGTTTACTATTTAAACAACTTTTAGAGAATTATTTTGTACCTCATGACATTTTTTCAGATCTGAATTACATACTTTTTGATGGCATGAGTCTCTAAATTCCATTGTTGGGGGTGAGGAGCTCTGCAGCGTCTCGATGAATTAATACAATTCCTTTATTTTCCATTCAAACACGCGTGTTCTTATCTAAGATGTTCATTCGCGCTTAATTATGGAGAAGGTGATGATCCGTGACACTCATCACCTTCCTCAATCTATGAACGTGTGCCTGACAACCACCTCCGTTCTACATCAGATTGAATGAGTATCTCTTAGATTCATTACTCAGAATCTTCGTGGTATAAGCCGGATTGATGGCGGCATTCATGAGAATCCGGAAAGTCTAAACCTTGTCTCTGGTATTCTGAGTAGGATTCTAGGATTGAATGACTGTGACGAGCTTCAAACTCCTGAAGGCTGGGCGTTAGTGACAAACGCAAAAGAATCAATGGATTCTATTCCAACCTGATTGAGAACCGACAGATGATTAGCCGTGCTGTGACAGAGCATAGGAACGTTTTCACTGAGAGAATGGGAAGTAGCCATTGACAACGGTGACACCCTACATAGAGCTTGCCATGGAAGGGACTTTGCGTGTGGAAAAGGATTTCAAGGAAGAGTTGAAGTTCAGAGGACAAAGCATCTCCAAAACTCCAACATATTTCTCATTACTGCACAACAAGTAACGTTTTTATTCTCTTTTATTTTTCCAATCTAATAATTCCAACTGATAATTTTAATTAATATCCTGACTAAGAATAATAAGATAAACATAGCTTGATTCAAACCAATAATCTCCGTGGGATCGACCCTTACTCACGTAAGGTATTACTTGGACGACCCAGTGCACTTGCTGGTTAGTTGTGCGGATCACAAATTCGTGCACCAAGTTTTTGGCGTCATTGCCGGGGATTATTCGAGTTTGAACAACTAAAGGTTTATTTTATTTCTTAGATTAGGAATAATTTATTTTTATTGATATAGAGTCATTAAAATCTGATAGGATAGTTTCTTTTCAAAAATTTCTTTTCAAAAAAAATTTTATTATTTTTCTTAATTAATTATTAATTTTTTTTGTGAGTTTAATGTCTTGTTCTAAGTTTGGTGTCAATTATATATTTGATATTTTTCTTTAAAAATTTTTGAACTTGTGTTCTTTGTTCTTCATTGATCTTCAAGTTGTTCTTGTTTATTTTCTTGTTTGATCTTGAGTTTTTCTTGTGTTGTGTCTTTTCTTGTTTTTCTGGTGCTTTTTCAAAACATTAGCTTTCAAAAATTCTATACTTTTATCTATAAATATAATACATTTTTAAAATCAACTCTGAAGTTGCTGCCCAATTGGCTGGAGCTTTAGTAGTTGTTCTTGATAATTGGGTATCCTCTTTGGAATCTTTTTCAAAAATAATTTTTCTTTGATTGAATTTTGTGCCAAACTCTAAGTTTGGTGTTTCCTTGTTAATTTTTCTTTAATTTTCGAAAATTTGTCTTGGTTTTCTAAAAATTTTAAGTTTGGTGTTCTTTCTTTTGTTCTTGGTGTTCTTGTGAATCTTCAAGGTGTTCTTGAGTCTTTCTTGTGTTTTGATCTTAAAATTTTTAAGTTTGGTGTTCCTTGGTGTTTTCCCTCCAAAATTTTCAAAAATAAGGAACATTGGATCTAAAAATTTTAAATCTTGTGTCTTTTGCATATTTTTCTCTTTCATCATAAAATTCAAAAAAATATATACTTTCTAACTAATTTTGAACTACATTTTTCGAAAATTTTATATAAAAATTCAAATTTCAATTTCAAAATATTTCCAATTTCTTTTATTTATTTCGTTTTTATTTTATTTTATAAAAATTAATTTTTATAAAATAAATAATATCAACATACATATCATCTCTTTTATTCTATCATGGAATTAAGTGGGAATGAACAGTCCAGGAGGACTCTGGGGTCATATGCTAACCCCACTACTGCTTCATATGGGAGTAGTATCTGTATACCCTCCATTGGAGTTAGTAGCTTTGAGTTGAATCCTCAGCTCATTATCATGGTGCAGCAAAACTGCCAGTATTCTGGTCTTCCACATGAAGAACCTACAGAGTTTCTGGCACAATTTTTACAAATTGCTGACACAGTACATGATAAAGAAGTAGATCAGGATGTCTACAGATTATTACTGTTTCCATTTGCTGTAAAAGATCAAGCTAAGAGGTGGTTAAACAACCAGCCTAAGAACAGCATAAAAACATGGAAACAGCTGTCAGAAAAATTCCTGAATCACTATTTCCCTCCAAAACGGATGACACAGCTAAGGCTAAGCATCCAAGGCTTCAAACAAGGAGATAATGAATCCCTTCATGATGCCTGGGAGAGATACAGAGAGATGCTAAGAAAATGCCCCTCTGAAATATTTTCAGAATGGGTGCAATTAGACATCTTCTACTATGGGCTTACAGAAAAAGCTCAGATTTCTCTAGACCACTCAGCTGGTGGATCTATACATATGAGAAAAACAATTGAAGAAGCTCAAGAGCTTATTGATACAGTTGCCAGAAATTAGCATCTGTACCTAAGCAGTGAATCTTCCATGAAGGAAGAAGCTAAAACAGTAACTGCTGAACTCAGTCCGGTGGATCAGGCTAATGAATTCAATCAGCAATTAGACTTTCTAACTCAGCAGCTAGCCGAATTCAAGAAAATATTACAGGAAACAAGAATGGCTAACAGGAATATGGAAGTACAATTAAAGCAGACAGAAAAGCAACTGTCAAAACAAATAGCAGAAGAATGCCAAGCAGTTCAATTAAGAAGTGGGAAAACATTAAATACCTCACTTCAAAGCAGCAGGAAACCAAGAAATGAACAAATGGCTACTCAAAATCCCTATGAGGACAGTCAGAGCCCAGAGAGGAATAATGCTAGCGCTGAACGCCCAGACCATGCTCATTCCTGGCGTTCAACGCCAGAAACAAGCATGAATCCGGCGTTGAACGCCCAAAGGGAGCATGGTTCTGGCGTTCAAACGCCAGTAACAAACAAGGAGGTGGCGTCTAACGCCACTCCAGCTTCCACCCCTAGCATTCAAATGCCAGTGGGGGATCAGTCACATACGAGTGCTGATAACAACCCTTCTAAAAAGGCTTCCCAACCCACTTCTGTAGGTAATAAACCTGCAGCAACTAAGGTTGAGGAATACAAAGCCAAAATGCCTTATCCTCAAAAACTCCGCCAAGCGGAATAGGATAAGCAATTTGCCCGCTTTGCAGACTATCTCAGGACTCTTGAAATAAAGATTCCGTTTGCAGAAGCACTTGAGCAAATACCCTCTTATGCTAAGTTCATGAAAGAGATCTTAAGTCATAAGAAGGATTGGAGGGAAACTGAAAAAGTTTACCTCACTGAAGAATGCAGTGCAGTCATTCTAAAAAGCTTACCTGAGAAGCTTAAAGATCATGGGAGCTTTATGATACCATGCACATTAGAGGGTATTTGTACCAAGCAAGCTTTATGTGATCTTGGGGCAAGTATCAACCTAATACCTGCATCTACTATCAGAAAGCTTGGTTTAACTGAAGAAATCAAACCAACCAGGATATGTCTTCAACTTGCTTTGGCTCCATTAAATACCCATCAGGCGTGATTGAAGACATGATTGTCAAGGTTGGGCCATTCGCCTTTCCTACTGACTTTGTGGTGCTGGAAATGGAGGAGCACAAGAGTGCAACTCTCATTCTAGGAAGACCTTTCCTAGCAACTGGCCGAACCCTCATTGATGTCCAAAAAGGGGAAGTAACCTTGAGAGTCAATGAGGAGGAGTTCAAGTTGAATGTTGTCAAAGCCATGCAACATCCAGACACCCCAAATGACTGCATGAGTGTTGATATTATTGACTCTCTAGTAAGAGAGGTCAATATGGCTGAGAGTCTCGAATCAGAGCTAGAGGACATATTTAAAGATGTTCAGCCTGACCTGGAGGAATCAGAGAGAATAGTAGAACCTCTGAAAATCCCTCAGGAAGAGGAGAAACCTCCTAAACCCGAGCTCAAACCATTACCACCATCCCTGAAATATGCATTTCTGGGAGAAGGTGATACCTTTCCTGTAATTATAAGCTCTACCTTAGAGCCACAAGAAGAGGAAGCACTAATTCAAGTGCTAAGTGGTGCACGAAATTGTGATCACTACAACTTCGCACAACTAACCAGCAAGTGCACTGGGTCGTCCAAGTAATACCTTACGCGAGTAAGGGTCGATCCCACGGAGATTGTTGCTATGAAGCAAGCTATGGTCACCTTGTAAATCTCAGTCAGGCAGACTCAAATGGGTATAGTGATAAACGAATAAAGCATAAAGATAAAGATAGAGATACTTATGTATATCATTGGTGAGAGCTTCAGACAAGCGTATGAAGATGCCTTCCCTTCCGTCTCTCTGCTTTCCTACTGTCTTCATCCAATCCTTCTTACTCCTTTCCATGGCAGCTCATGTAGGGTTTCACCGTTGTCATGGCTACCTCCCATCCTCTCAGTGAAATGTTCCCATGCTCGTCACAGCATATGGCTAATCAGCTGTCGGTTCTCGGTCAGGCCGGAATAAAATCCATCGATCCTTTTGCGTCTGTCACTAACGCCCCGCCTGCTAGGAGTTTGAAGCACGTCACAGTCATTCATCATTGAATCCTACTCAGAATACCACAGACAAGGTTAGACCTCCGGATTCTCTTGAATGCCGCCATCAGTTCTCGCCTATACCACGAAGACTCTGATCTCACGGAATGGCTGGCTCGTTTGTCAGGCGAGCACTCGGTTGTCAGGCGATCAACCATGCATCGTGTTATCAGGAATCCAAGAGATATTCACTAAGCCTCATATGCTTGTAGAACAAGAGTGGTTGTCAGTCACCTTGTCATGAGTGAGAATAATGATGAGTGTCACGGATCATCACATCATCAAGTTGAAGAACAAGTGATACTTGGACAAAGAACAAGCGGAATTGAATAGAAGAACAATAGTAATTGCATTAATCTCGAGGTACAGCAGAGCTCCACACCTTAATCTATGGTGTGTAGAAACTCCACCGTTGAAAATACATAAGAACAAGGTCTAGGCATGGCCGAATGGCCAGCCTCCCAAATGATCTAAGATAGCATGAAACTTAGAGATAGCTACCAAGATGTCAAATACAATAGTAAAAGGTCCTACTTATAGAAAACTAGTAGCCTAAGGTGTTACAAAGATGAGTAAATGACATAAAAAAATCCACTTCCGGGCCCACTTGGTGTGTGCTTGGGCTGAGCAATGAAGCATTTTCGTGTAGAGACTCTCCTTGGAGTTAAACGCCAGCTTTGGTGCCAGTTTGGGCGTTTAAACTCCCATTTAGGTGCCAGTTCCGGCGTTTAACGCTGGAATTTCTTGAGGTGACTTTGAACGCCAGTTTGGGCCATCAAATCTTGGGCAAAGTATGGACTATCATATATGCTGGAAAGCCCAGGATGTCTACTTTCCAACGCCGTTGAGAGCGCGCCAATTGGGTTTCTGTAGCTCCAGAAAATCCACTTCGAGTGCAGGGAGGTCAGAATCCAACAGCATCTGCAGTCCTTTTGAGTCTCTGGATCAGATTTTTGCTCAGATCCTCAATTTCAGCCAGAAAATACCTGAAATCACAGAAAACACACAAACTCATATTAAATTCCAGAAAGTGAATTTTAGCTAAAAAACTAATAAAAATATAATAAAAACTAACTAAAAGATACTAAAAACATACTAAAAACAATGCAAAAAGCGTACAAATTATCCGCTCATCACAACACCAAACTTAAATTGTTGCTTGCCCCAAGCAACTGAAGATCAATAAGATAAAAAGAAGAGAATATGCAATGAACTCCAAAAAACATCTATGAGATCAGTATTAATTAGATGAGCGGGGCTTTAGCTTTTTGCCTCTGAATAGTTTTGGCATCTCACTTTATCCTTTGGAACTCTGAATGATTGGCTTCTTTAGGAACTCAGAATCCAGATAGTGTTATTGATTCTCCTAGTTAAGTATGATGATTCTTGAACACAGCTACTTATTGAGTCTTGGCTGTGGCCCAAAGCACTCTGTCTTCCAGTATTACCACCGGATACATACATGCCACAGACACATAATGGGTGAACCTTTTCAGATTGTGACTCAGCTTTGCTAGAGTCCCCAACTAGAGGTGTCCAGGGTTCTTAAGCACACTCTTTTTGCCTTGGATCACAACTTTATTTCTTTCTTTTTCTCTTTCTCTTTTTTTTTTCGTTTTTCTCCTTCTTTTTTTTTTGTATTCACTGCTTTTTCTTGCTTCAAGAATCATTTTATGATTTTCAGATCCTCAGTAACATGTCTCCTTTTTCATCATCTTTCAAGAGCCAACTTTCATGAACCACAAATTCAAAAGACATATGCACTGTTCAAGCATACATTCAGAGAACAAAAGTGTTGCCACCACATCAAGATAATTAAACTGTTATAAAATTCAAAATTCATGCAATTCTTCTCTTTTTCAATTAAGAACAATCTCTAAGAAAGGTGATTCATAGGACATTCATAACTTTAAGGCATAGACACTAAGACACTAATGCATAAGACACAAA
>NC_080379.1:8811353-8945090 GCF_014773155.1 Arachis stenosperma | reverse complement strand
TGGCGTTAAACGCCCAGAATGGTGCACATTCTGGCGTTTAACGCCCAAACTACTACCCTTTTGGGCGTTAAACGCCCAGCCAGGCACCCTGGCTGGCGTTTAAACGCCAGTCTGTCTTCTTCACTGGGCATTTTCGAATGCCCAGCTTTTTCTGTATAATTCCTCTGCAGTATGTTCTGAATCTTCAATTTTCTGTATTATTGACTTGAAAAGACACAAATTAAAATATTTTTGGATTTTTAATAATGAGGACTAATCAAAATGCAACTAAAATCAAATAACAATGCATGCAAGACACCAAACTTAGCAGTTTGTATACTATTGACATTAACAAAATGAGAATGCATATGACAAACAACAGAAATACTCAAGTCAATAGAATTTAAAGATCAGAGCAAGGAAATCATCAAGAACAAATTGAAGATTAATGAAGACACATGCATAAATTCGAAAAATGCAAGAAGAACAGAAACATGCAATTGACACCAAACTTAAAATGAGACACTAGACTTAAACAAGAAATATTTTTGGTTTTTATGATTTTGTAATCTTTTTTTTTTGTTTTTTCGAAAATTAGGTAAAAAGGAAAATAAAGGTATCAAAATTCTTAATGAGAATTCCAGGAATCATGCAATGTTAGTCTAAAGCTTCAGTCTAAAGGAATTAGACATAGCTAGCCAAGCTTCAGCAGGACATTGCATTCAAGAGCTAAATTGATGAAGATCAATCAGCTTTGGTGATGATAAGAACATCACCTTGAAACACTAGAATTCATTCTTAAGAACTCTGAAAAAAAATACCTAATCTAAGCAACAAGATGAACCGTCAGTTGTCCATACACAAACAATCCCCGGCAACGGCGCCAAAAACTTGGTGCACGAAATTGTGATCACTACAACTTCGCACAACTAACCAGCAAGTGCACTGGGTCGTCCAAGTAATACCTTACGCGAGTAAGGGTCGATCCCACGGAGATTGTTGCTATGAAGCAAGCTATGGTCACCTTGTAAATCTCAGTCAGGCAGACTCAAATGGGTATAGTGATAAACGAATAAAGCATAAAGATAAAGATAGAGATACTTATGTATATCATTGGTGAGAGCTTCAGACAAGCGTATGAAGATGCCTTCCCTTCCGTCTCTCTGCTTTCCTACTGTCTTCATCCAATCCTTCTTACTCCTTTCCATGGCAAGCTCATGTAGGGTTTCACCGTTGTCAGTGGCTACCTCCCATCCTCTCAGTGAAAATGTTCCCATGCTCTGTCACAGCATATGGCTAATCAGCTGTCGGTTCTCGGTCAGGGGAATAAAATCCATCGATCCTTTTGCGTCTGTCACTAACGCCCCGCCTGCTAGGAGTTTGAAGCACGTCACAGTCATTCAATCATTGAATCCTACTCAGAATACCACAGACAAGGTTAGACCTTCCGGATTCTCTTGAATGCCGCCATCAGTTCTCGCCTATACCACGAAGACTCTGATCTCACGGAATGGCTGGCTCGTTGTCAGGCGAGCACTCGTTGTCAGGCGATCAACCATGCATCGTGTTATCAGGAATCCAAGAGATATTCACTAAGCCTCATATGCTTGTAGAACAAGAGTGGTTGTCAGTCACCTTGTTCATGAGTGAGAATGATGATGAGTGTCACGGATCATCACATTCATCAAGTTGAAGAACAAGTGATATCTTGGACAAAGAACAAGCGGAATTGAATAGAAGAACAATAGTAATTGCATTAATACTCGAGGTACAGCAGAGCTCCACACCTTAATCTATGGTGTGTAGAAACTCCACCGTTGAAAATACATAAGAACAAGGTCTAGGCATGGCCGAATGGCCAGCCTCCCAAATGATCTAAGATAGCATGAAACTTAGAGATAGCTACCAAGATGTCAAATACAATAGTAAAAGGTCCTACTTATAGAAAACTAGTAGCCTAAGGTGTACAAAGATGAGTAAATGACATAAAAATCCACTTCCGGGCCCACTTGGTGTGTGCTTGGGCTGAGCAATGAAGCATTTTCGTGTAGAGACTCTCCTTGGAGTTAAACGCCAGCTTTGGTGCCAGTTTGGGCGTTTAACTCCCATTTAGGTGCCAGTTCCGGCGTTTAACGCTGGAATTTCTTGAGGTGACTTTGAACGCCAGTTTGGGCCATCAAATCTTGGGCAAAGTATGGACTATTATATATTGCTGGAAAGCCCAGGATGTCTACTTTCCAACGCCGTTGAGAGCGCGCCAATTGGGTTTCTGTAGCTCCAGAAAATCCACTTTGAGTGCAGGGAGGTCAGAATCCAACAGCATCTGCAGTCCTTTTGAGTCTCTGGATCAGATTTTTGCTCAGATCCCTCAATTTCAGCCAGAAAATACCTGAAATCACAGAAAAACACACAAACTCATAGTAAAGTCCAGAAAAGTGAATTTTAGCTAAAAACTAATAAAAATATAATAAAAACTAACTAAAAGATACTAAAAACATACTAAAAACAATGCCAAAAAGCGTACAAATTATCCGCTCATCACTAAGGACACACAAGACAACTCTTGGGTGGTCCATCAGTGATCTTAAGGGCATTAGTCCAGCCAGATGCATGCACAAGATCCTATTGGAGGGTGACGCCAAGCCTGTGGTCCAACCACAAAGGCGGCTGAACCCAGCCATGAAGGAAGTGGTGCAAAAGGAGGTCACTAAATTACTAGAGGCTGGGATTATTTATCCTATTTCTGACAGCCCCTGGGTAAGCTCTGTTCAAGTCGTCCCTAAAAAGGGAGGCATGACAGTGGTTCACAATGAAAAAAATGAACTGGTTCCTACAAGAACAGTTACAGGGTGGCGTATGTGTATTGATTATAGAAGGCTTAATACAGCCACCAGAAAGGATCATTTTCCTTTACCATTCATAGACCAAATGCTAGAAATACTAGCAGGTCATGAATACTACTGCTTCTTGGATGGATATTCAGGTTATAATCAAATTGCAGTAGATCCCCAGGATCAGGAGAAAACGGCATTCACCTGCCCATCTGGAGTATTTGCATACAGAAGGATGCCATTTGGCCTGTGCAATGCACCTGCAACCTTTCAGAGGTGCATGCTCTCAATTTTCTCTGATATGGTAGAAAAATTCCTGGAAGTCTTCATGGATGACTTTTCAGTATTTGGAGACTCATTCAGCTCCTGCCTTAACCATTTAGCACTTGTTCTAAAGAGATGCCAAGAGACTAACCTGGTTTTAAACTGGGAGAAGTGTCACTTTATGGTGACTGAAGGAATTGTCCTTGGGCACAAAATCTCGAACAAGGGGATAGAGGTGGATCAAGCTAAGGTAGAGGTAATTGAAAAATTACCACCACCTGCCAATGTTAAGGCAATCAGAAGCTTTCTGGGGCATGCAGGATTCTATAGGAGGTTTATAAAGGATTTTTCAAAAATTGCCAAACCTCTGAGCAACCTGCTAGCTGCTGACACGCCATTTATCTTTGATAAAGAGTGTTTGCAGGTATTTGAGACTCTGAAAGCTAAATTGGTTACAGCACCAATCATCTCTGCACCAGACTGGACATTACCATTTGAATTGATGTGTGATGCTAGTGACCATGCCATTGGTGCAGTGTTGGGACAAAGGCATGACAAGCTTCTGCACGTCATTTACTATGCCAGCCGTATTTTAAATGACGGACAGAAGAATTACACAACCACAGAAAAAGAGCTACTTGCAGTGATTTACGCCATTGACAAATTCAGATCCTATTTAGTAGGATCAAAAGTGATTGTGTATACTGATCATGCTGCTCTTAAATATCTACTCACAAAGCAGGATTCAAAGCCCAGACTTATAAGATGGGTGTTGCTTCTGCAAGAGTTTGATATAGAAATAAGAGATAGAAAAGGGACAGAGAATCAAGTAGCAGATCACCTGTCCCGAATAGAACCAGTAGAAGGGGCGTCCCTCCCTCTCACTGAGATCTCTGAAACCTTTCCGGATGAGCAACTCTTTGCCATCCAGGAAGTGCCATGGTTTGCAGACATTGCAAACTACAAGGCAGTGAGATTCATACCCAAAGAGTACAGTAGACAGCAATCAAAGAAGCTAATCACAGATGCAAAGTATTATCTTTGGGATGAGCCGTATCTCTTTAAGAGATGTGCAGACGGAGTAATCCGTAGATGTGTGCCTAAAGAAGAAGCGCAGAAGATCCTTTGGCATTGCCATGGATCACAGTATGGAGGACATTTTGGAAGTGAGCGAACAGCCACAAGAGTCCTCCAAAGTGGCTTCTACTGGCCTACTCTCTATAAAGATTCCCGAGTGTTTGTGCTTAATTGTGACAGTTGCCAAAGATCTGGCAATCTACCTCACAGCTATGCCATGCCTCAACAAGGGATCTTGGAGATTGAGTTGTTTGATGTATGGGGCATTGACTTCATGGGACCTTTCCCACCATCATACTCAAACACTTATATTCTGGTGGCAGTGGATTATGTATCCAAATGGGTGGAGGCTATTGCAACACCCACTAATGACACTAAGACAGTGTTAAAATTCCTCCAGAAACACATCTTCAGCAGATTTGGTACCCCTAGAGTATTAATTAGTGATGGGGGCACTCATTTCTGCAATAAACAGCTTTACTCTGCTTTGGTTCGTTATGGAGTTAGCCACAGGGTAGCTACTCCATATCACCCACAGACTAATGGGCAAGCTGAAGTCTCAAATAGAGAACTCAAAAAAATCCTGGAATGGACTGTAATTAACCGTAGAAGGGATTGGGCAAGGAGCTTGGATGATGCTCTGTGGGCATACAGAACAGCATTCAAGACCCCTATAGGGACCTCTCCATACCAGCTTGTGTATGGAAAGGCATGTCACTTGCCAGTGGAACTGGAACACAAGGCCTACTGGGCAACCAGATTCCTGAACCTTGATGCCAAGTTAGCTGGAGAAAAATGTTTACTACAGCTAAATGAGCTAGAGGAATTTAGACTCAATGCTTTCGAGAATGCAAAAATTTACAAGGAGAAAGCAAAAAGATGGCATGATAAGAAATTGTCATCCAGAGTCTTTGAGCCGGGGCAGAAAGTTCTGCTATTTAATTCTAGGCTCAAATTATTCCCCGGGAAATTAAAATTCCGGTGGAGAGGTCCATATGTAATTACAAGTGTATCACCATATGGATATGTAGAGCTTCAGGATAATGACTCTAACAAAAAGTTCATTGTTAATGGACAGAGAATTAAACATTATCTTGAAAGTAACTTCGAGCACGAATGCTTGAAACTGAGACTTACTTAGAGCTCAGTGGTAGTCCAGCTAAAGACAATAAAGAAGCGCTTGCTGGGAGGCAACCCAGCCATTTACAGAGTTTATTTACTAATTAAATAAATTTCCTTTTTTATAGGTATGTGTCCAAGTATCTTCAAAAGGGTAAAAATAGCAATTGATTGAATTCACAGAGTTACAGGGAAATTTGGAAGCTCACTGGCGTGAAAAAAAAAGCCAGTAAGAAACATTTTGGGCGTTGAACACCCAAAAGAAGCACCCACTGGACGTTCAACGCCAGTAAGGGTAGCCATCTGGGCGTTAAACGCCAGAAAGGAGCATCTTCTGGGCGTTGAACGCCAGAAAGAAGCACCTTCTGGGCGTTTAACGCCAGATTGTCAGCATCCTGGGCGTTCAGAAAAACGCCCAATGACAAAGGACTTCCTGGCGTTCAACGCTAGAAAGAAGCATCAGTTGGGCGTTGAACGCCCAGGAGAAGCAGCATGTGGGCGTTAAATGCCCAAAACATGCATCATTTGGGCGTTTAACGCCAGGATGGTGGGGAGGAGGTAAAATTCGTTTTTCCTTACAATTTTTCTAAATTTTTATGTTTCAATCCATGATTTCTTGCATAAACATGTTTCAAAATGTCATCCTTCAAAATCAAATTAGTTTTCTAAGAACCCTAATTTCAAAAATCCCTTTTTCAAAAATATCAAATATATCTTAATCCATAAAGACAAATTGTTTTCCAATCCAATCTAACTCTTTTAAGTTTGTTTTCAAAACTCAATTATCTTTTTAAAATATTTTTCAAAATTAAAAATTCAGATTTATCTTTTTAAATATTATTCATATCTTTCTCTTTTTAAACTATATCTTTTTCTTATCATATCTATCTTTTATAAATCATATCTTCTATCTTATCTTTTTCTTATTTTCGAAATTTTCCACCCCCTCCCTATATATTGAATTCGGCGCCCCTCTCATCATCACCATGCCACACTTGCTCTCCTCCTATCCCTCTCCTTTCTTCTCTTTTGCTTGAGGACAAGCAAAGCTCTAAGTTTGGTGTGGTTATCCGTGATCACAAAAATATACTCATTAAGATCATGGCTCCTAAAGGAAAATAACCCACCCCAAGAGGCAAGAAAGAGAATACTCCAAAGCCACTTTGGAATCAAGGGAAGTTCTTAACTAAAGAACATTCAGACCATTACTACAAAATAATGAGTCACAGATCAATGATCCCGGAAGTCAAATTTGATCTGAAAGAAGATGAATATCCGGAGATCCAAGAGCAAATTCGAAATAGGAACTGGGAAATTCTAGCCAATCCTGAAATAAAAGTGGGAAGGAACATGGTTCAGGAGTTCTATGCTAATCTATGGCAGACAGACAGGCAAAGAATAATTGGAGCTGCTCTCTATGACCATCGGACCTTAGTCAGAGGAAAGATTGTTCATACCCATCCTGACAAGATCAGGGAGATATTTAAGCTTCCTCAACTGAAAGATGACCCAGACTCCTTTAATAGGAGAATGATGAGGGTAAATAAAGGTCTAGACAAGATCCTAGAGGATATATGCATCCCTGAAGTCAGGTGGACCACCATCACGACTGGCACCCCAATTTAACTCAAAAGAGAAGATCTAAAACCAGTAGCCAGAGGCTGGCTGGATTTCATTGGGCGTTCCATTTTGCCCACCAGCAACCGTTCTGAAGTTACCATTAAAAGAGCAGTAATGATTCACTGCATCATGTTGGGAAAAGAAGTAGAGGTCCATCAACTGATCTCATGTGAATTATATAAAATAGTAAACAGGAATTCCAAGGACGCCAGATTGGCCGGAGTGAAGATGGGAATAACAGAGTATATCTCAGTTGAGAGGCCAATCACTAGAATATCAATGGACAGACAACAGCTGCAGGATGATTCAATCAAGAAGAGAGCACAGGAAGTCCTCCCAGAACTTCCTCAATTTGAATATTGGGAACATCTTGAGGCTTCTATTTCCAAATTGCAAGAAGCTATGGACCAAATAAAGGAAGAACAGAACAATCAAAGTAGCATGCTTTGCAAACTGCTTAAGGAACAGGAAGAGCAAGGGCGTGATCTAAGGGAGCTGAAGCGCCAAAAATTAATCCTTGAAAAGCACCCCACAGATTAGAGGAACATCTACTTCTCAAAACAACAGGTTGTTGGGTTCCAATTTTTAGCTTTATCTCTGTGATAATGTTTTTATAGAAATTTATCTTAGGAGATATATATAGTAGTAGTAGTAGTAGCAGTAGTAGTAATTAGTATATCTATTCTGGTTTTATTCCCAATTAAGTTATAATTTATTTTTCTCATCATCATCAAGCATGAATAAAATAGTAGATAATTAGAATAAAGAAGTAATTTTTCTTTTTCGAGTTCTTAATAATAAAAATTATAATTAACTATGTGTGGTGGCAATACTTTTTGTTCTCTGAATGAATGCTTGAACAGTGCATAACTTGTATTTTGAATTTGATGAATATTGGCTCCTGAAAGAATGAGGAACACAAAAAATATTATTGATGATCTGAAAAATCATGAAATTGATTCTTGAAGCAAGAAAAAGCATTCAAAAAAAAATATTTGGATCAAAAGGAATAAAAGCCAAACAGCCCTTAAAACCAAAAGGCAAGGGTGAAAAGGATCCAAGGCTTTGAGCATTAGTGGATAGGAGGGCCTAAGGAAATAGTTCCAGGCCTAAGCGGCTAAATCAAGCTGTCCCTAACCATGTGCTTGTGGCATGCAGGTCCAAGTTACAAACTTGAGACTGAGTGGTTAAAGTCGTGATCCAAGGCAAACAGAGTGTGCTCAAGAGCTCTGGACACCTCTGACTAGGGACTCTAGCAAAGCTGAGTCACAATCTGAAAAAGGTTCACCTAGTCATGTGTCTGTGGCATTTATGTATCTGGTGGTAATATTGGAAAACAAAGTGCTTAGGGCCACGGCCAAGAATCATAAGATAACTGTGTTCAAGAATCAACATACTACACTAGGAGAATTAATAATACTATCTGAATTCTGAGTTCCTATGGATGCCAATCATTCTGAATTTCAAAAGAAAAAGGGAGATGCCAAAACTGTTCAGAAACAAAAAGCTACAAGCTCCGCTCATCTAATAAGAATCTGAGCTCCATTAAAACTCTTAGATATTATTACTTCTTAATTTCTCTCAGCCTATTTTATTTATCTAGTTGCTTGAGGACAAGCAATAGTTTAAGTTTGGTGTTGTGATGAGCGGATATTTTATACGCTTTTTGGGGGTAATTTTATGTAGATTTTAGCATGTTTTAATTAGTTTTTAGTTAAATATTATTAGTTTTTAGGCAAAAATCATATTTCTGGACTTTACTATGAGTGTGTGTATTTTTCTGTGATTTCAGGTATTTTCTGGCTGAAATTGAGGAAGCTGAGCAAAAATCTGACTTAGGCTGAAAAAGGACTGCTGATGCTGTTGGATCCTGACCTCCCTGCACTTGAAATGGATTTTCTGGAGCTCTCAATGGCGTTGGAAAGTAGACATCCAGGGCTTTCCAGCAATATATAATAGTCCATACTTTGCGCGAAGATAGACGATGTAACTTGGCGTTGAACGCCAAGTACATGCTGCTGTCTGGAGTTAAACGCCAGAAACACGTCATGATCCGGAGTTGAACGCCCAAAACACGTCATAACTTGGAGTTCAACTCCAAGAAAAGCCTCTACTCGTGGATAGCTTTAGTCTCAGCCCCAGCACACACCAAGTGGGCCCCAGAAGTGGATTTCTGCACCAATTATCTTAGTTTACTCATATTCTGTAAACCTAGGTTACTAGTTTACTATTTAAACAACTTTTAGAGAATTATTTTGTACCTCATGATATTTTTTCAGATCTGAATTACATACTTTTTGACGGCATGAGTCTCTAAACTCTATTGTTGGGGGTGAGGAGCTCTGCAGCGTCTCGATGAGTTAATACAATTCCTTTATTTTCCATTCAAACACGCGTGTTCTTATCTAAGATGTTCATTCGCGCTTAATTATGGAGAAGGTGATGATCCGTGACACTCATCACCTTCCTCAATCCATGAACGTGTGCCTGACAACCACCTCCGTTCTACATCAGATTGAATGAGTATCTCTTAGATTCATTACTCAGAATCTTCGTGGTATAAGCCGGATTGATGGCGGCATTCATGAGAATCCGGAAAGTCTAAACCTTGTCTGTGGTATTCTGAGTAGGATTCTGGAATTGAATGACTGTGACGAGCTTCAAACTCCTGAAGGCTGGGCGTTAGTGACAAACGCAAAAAAATCAATGGATTCTATTCCAACCTGATTGAGAACCGACAGATGATTAGCCGTGCTGTGACAGAGCATAGGAACGTTTTCACTGAGAGGATGGGAAGTAGCCATTGACAACGGTGACACCCTACATGGAGCTTGCCATGGAAGGGACTTTGCGTGTGGAAAAGGATTTCAAGGAAGAGTTGAAGTTCAGAGGACAAAGCATCTCCAAAACTCCAACATATTTCTCATTACTGCACAACAAGTAACGCTTTTATTCTCTTTTATTTTTCCAATCTAATAATTCCAACTGATAATTTTAATTAATATCCTGACTAAGAATAATAAGATAAACATAGCTTGATTCAAACCAATAATCTCCGTGGGATCGACCCTTACTCACGTAAGGTATTACTTGGACGACCTAGTGCACTTGCTGGTTAGTTGTGCGTATCACAAATTCGTGCACCACCAGCCCCCAGTGATCAAAAGATTCAAAGATCTCAAGATGATCTAAGATCCAAAGATGAAAAATACAATAGTAAAGGGTCCTGTTTATAGGGAACTAGTAGCTTAAGAATGACAAAGATGAGTAAAAGACATAAAAATCCACTTCCGGGCCCACTTGGTGTGTGCTTGGGCTGAGCAATGAAGCATTTTCGTGTAGAGACTCTTCTTGGAGTTAAACGCCAGCTTTTGTGCCAGTTTGGGCGTTTAACTCCCACTTTGGTGCCAGTTCCGGCGTTTAACGCTGGGAATTCTAAGGGTGACTTTGAACGCCGGTTTGGGCCATCAAATCTTGGGCAAAGTATGGACTATCATATATTTCTGGAAAGCCCAGGATGTCTACTTTTCAACGCCGTTGAGAGCGCGCCAATTGGGCTTATGTAGCTCCAGAAAATCCACTTCGAGTGCAGGGAGGTCAGAATCCAACAGCATCTGCAGTCCTTTTCAGTCTCTGAATCAGATTTTTGCTCAGGTCCCTCAATTTCAGCCAGAAAATACCTGAAATCACAGAAAAATACACAAACTCATAGTAAAGTCCAGAAAAGTGAATTTTAACTAAAAACAAATAAAAATATACTAAAAACTAACTAAATCCTACTAGAAACATACTAAAAACAATGCCAAAAAGCGTATAAATTATCCGCTCATCAAGGAGCACAAGAGTGCTACTCTCATTCTAGGAAGACCTTTCCTAGCAACTGGACGAACTCTCATTGATGTCCAAAAGGGGGAAGTAACACTGAGCGTCAATGAGGATGAGTTTAAGTTAAATGCTGTCAAAGCCATGCAGCATCCAGACACACCAAAAGAATGCATGAAGGTTGATTTTATTGATTCTTTAGTAGAGGAGATCAACATGGCCGAGAGTCTCGAATCAGAGATGAAAGACATCTTTAAGGATGTTCAGCCTGATTTGGAGGATTCAGAGAAATTGAAAGATCCTCTGAAACTTCCTCAAGAAGAGGAGAAACCTCTTAAAACCGAGCTCAAACAAATACCATCATCCCTAAATTATGCATTTCTGGGAGAAGATAACACTTTTCCGGTGATCATAAGCTCTGCTTTAAATCCACTGGAAGAGGAAGCACTACTTCAAGTGCTAAGGACACACAAGACAACTCTTGGGTGGTCCATAAGTGATCTTAAGGGCATCAGCCCCGCAAGATGCATGCACAAAATCCTATTGTAGGACAATGCTAAGCTAGTGGTTCAACCACAGAGGCGGGTAAATCCAGCCATGAAGGAAGTGGTGCAGAAAGAGGTCATCAAGTTACTAGAGGCTGGAATTATTTATCCTATTTCTGATAGCCCCTGGGTGAGCCCTGTCCAAGTTGTTCCCAAGAAGGGAGGCATGACAGTGGTTTATAATGAAAAAAATGAACTGGTTCCTACAAGAACAGTTACAGGGTGGCGTATGTGTATTGACTACAGAAGGCTCAATACAACCACCAGGAAGGATCACTTTCCTTTACCATTCATAGACCAGATGCTAGAGAGACTAGCAGGTCATGAATATTACTGCTTTTTGGATGGCTATTCAGGCTACAACCAAATTGCAGTAGATCCTCAGGACCAAGAGAAAATAGCATTCACATGTCCTTCTGGAGTGTTTGCCTACAGAAGGATGCCTTTCGGTCTGTGCAATGCACCTGCAACCTTTCAGAGGTGCATGCTCTCTATCTTCTCTGATACGGTAGAGAAATTTCTGGAAGTCTTCATGGATGACTTTTCAGTATTTGGAGACTCATTCAGCTCCTGCCTTGACCATTTAGCACTTGTTCTGAAAAGATGCCAAGAAACCAACCTAGTTCTAAACTGGGAAAAATGTCACTTTATGGTGACTGAAGGGATTGTCCTTGGGCATAAAATTTCAAACAAGGGAATAGAGGTGGATCAAGCTAAAGTGGAAGTAACTGAAAAATTATCACCACCTGCCAATGTTAAGGCAATCAGAAGCTTTCTAGGGCATGCATGATTCTATAGGAGGTTTATAAAGGATTTTTCAAAAATTGCAAAACCTCTGAGCAATCTGCTAGCTTCTGACACGCCATTTGTGTTTGACACAGAGTGTCTGCAGGCATTTGAAACCCTGAAAGCTAAGCTGGTCATAGCACCAGTTATTTCTGCACTAGACTGGACATTACCATTCGAACTAATGTGTGATGCCAGTGACCATGCCATTGGTGCAGTACTGGGACAGAGGCATAACAAGCTTCTGCATCATTTATTATGCTAGCTGCATTTTAAATGATGCCCAGAAAAATTACACAACCACAGAAAAAGAATTGCTTGCAGTGGTTTACGCCATTGACAAGTTTAGATCATGCTTAGTAGGATCCAAAGTGATTGTGTACACTGACCATGCTGCTCTTAAATATCTACTCACAAAGCAGGATTCAAAACCCAGGCTCATAAGATGGGTGTTGCTTCTGCAAGAGTTTGATATAGAAATAAGAGACAGAAAAGGGACAGAGAACCAAGTGGCTGATCATCTGTCCTGGATAAAACCAGTAGAAGGGGTGTTTCCCCCCTCTATTGAGATCTCTGAAACCTTTCCGGATGAGCAACTATTTGCCATTCAGGAAACACCATGGTTTACAGACATTGCAAACTATAAAGCTGCAAGATTCATACCCAAGAAGTACAGCAGGCAACAAAAGAAAAAATTAATTACTGATGCAAAGTACTACTTGTGGGATAAACCCTATCTCTTTAAGAGATGTGCAGACGGAATAATCCGTAGGTGTGTGCCTGGAGGAGAAGCGCAGAAGATCTTATGGCATTGCCATGGGTCACAATATGGAGGCCGTTTCGGAGGTGAGCGAACAGCCACCAAGGTCCTCCAATGTGGCTTCTACTGGCCTACCCTCTATAGAGATTTCTGAGAGTTTGTACGTAACTGTGACAGTTTCCAGAGAGCTGGTAATCTGCCTGATGGTTACGCCATGCCTCAACAAGGAATCTTGGAGATTGAGTTGTTTGATGTATGGGGTATTGACTTCATGGGGCCTTTCCTACCATCATACTCAAACACTTATATTCTGGTGGCAGTCGACTATGTATCCAAATGGGTAGAGGCTATTTCCACACCCACTAATGATACTAAGACAGTGCTGAAGTTCCTCCAAAAATATATCTTCAGCAGGTTTGGTGTCCCTAGAGCACTAATTAGTGATGGGGGCACTTACTTCTGCAACAAACAGCTTTACTCTGCTATGGTCTGGTATGGAATTAGCCACAAGGTGGCAACTCCATATCATCCACAGACAAATGGGCAAGCTGAAGTCTCTAATAGAGAACTAAAAAGAATCCTGGAACGGACTGTAAGTACCCGTAGAAAGGATTGGGCGAGAAGCTTGGATGATGCTCTGTGGGCTTACAGAACAGCATTCAAGACTCCTATAGGGACCTCTCCATACCAGCTTGTGTATGGTAAGGCCTGTCATCTGCCCGTGGAACTGGAGCATAAGGCCTACTGGGCAACCAGATTCCTAAACTTTGATGCCAAATTAGCTGGAGAAAAAAGATTGCTCCAGCTGAATGAGCTAGAGGAATTCAGACTCACTGCTTTCGAAAATGCCAAGCTTTACAAAGAGAAAGCAAAAAGGTGGCATGACAGAAAGCTGTCATCTAGAGTCTTTGAACCAGGACAGAAGGTTCTGCTGTTTAACTCTAGGCTCAGGCTATTCCCCGGGAAACTGAAATCCCGGTGGAGGGGACCATATGTGATTACAAGTGTGTCACCATATGGCTATGTGGAGCTTCAAGACATTGATTCTAATAAGAAGTTCATTGTTAATGGACAGAGAATCAAGCATTATCTTGAAGGCAATATTGAGCAAGAGTGCTCAAGGCTGAGGCTAGATTAAAAGCTCAGCAAGGTCCAGCTAAAGACAATAAAGAAGCGCTTGCTGGGAGGCAACCCAGCCATTAGCAAAAATTTTTTTTCTATTTATTTTTATTTTTATTTATACAAGTTTAATATAAATAATCTTCAAGGTAAAGAATCAATTGCATAAGCTCACAGGGGTAAAGAAGGATTCAGAATACAAATCAGGGAGAAAGAGCTCACTAGCAAAAAAACGCCAGTAAGAGGTATATTTGGGCATTAAACGCCCAAAAGAAGCATTTACTGGGCATTTAACGCCAGTAATAATACCTTTCTGGGCGTTAAATGCCACACTTACAGCATCCTGGGCGTTCAGAAAAACACCCAGTGACAAAGGATTCTGGCGTTTAACGCCAGCCAGAAGCAACAGCTGGGCGTTAAACGCCCAAAAGAAGCTACAGAGGGGCGTTAAACGCCCAAAACATGCAGCAGTTGGGCGTTTAACGCCAGGATTGTGGAAGGGAGGAAGTTTTTGTTCCCAACTTGATTTTTTTTCAAATTTTTATATTTCCATCCATACTTTCTTGCATAAACATGTTCCCATACTTTCATTTTTCAAATTTTTTTTTTCAAAAATATTAAACAAATCTTAATCCTAAAATTAAATCTTTCTCAATTCTTCTTCAACCTCTTCTCAAATCTTTTTCAAAACAAATCTATCTTTTTCAAATTTTTTTCCTTTAACTCATTAATATCTTTTTCAAATCTTCACAATATTTTTAGAACAAATCTATCTTTTTCAAATATCTTTCATATCTTTTCAATTTTAAATTACATCTTTTCCTATCATACTTATCTTTTCCAAATCACATCTTCTATCATATCTTTTTCAAAAAAAAAAGTTTTCGAAAACCCACCCCCTTCCCTTTAAATCCTCGTTCGGCCTCCCTCCTCTCCTCCACAATTCGAACTTAGCTCTCCCTATATCCCTCTCCTTTCCTTTCTTTTGCTTGAGGACAAGCAAACCTCTAAGTTTGGTGTGTCTATCCGTGATCACTAAGCCAATACCCACCAAGATCATGGCTCCTAAGAAAAAACAAACCACCTCAAGAGGAAAGAAAGAGAATATTCCAAAACCACTTTGGAATCAAGGGAAGTTCTTAACCAAAGAACATTCAGACCATTACTACAAAATAATGGGTCTAAGGTCAGTGATCCCGGAAGTTAAATTTGATCTGAAAGAAGACCAATATCTGGAGATCCAAGAGCAAATTCGAAACAGAAGCTGAGAAATCCTAGCTAATCCTGAGACAAAGGTGGGAAGAAACATGGTTCAGGAATTCTACTCTAATCTGTGGCAGACAGACAGGCAGAGAATAGCTGGAATCGCATTCTATGACTACCGAACTCTGGTTAGAGGGAAGATTGTTCACACCCACCCTAACAAAATAAGGGAGATCTTCAAGCTACCTCAATTGCAAGATGACCCAGACTCCTTCAATAGGAGAATGATGAGACCAAACAAGAGCTTGGGCAAAATTCTAGAGGACATATGCCTCCCTGGAGCCAAATGGACAACCAACACAAAGGGTATCCCAAACCAACTCAAGAGAGGAGATCTCAAACCAGTCGCCAAAGGCTGGCTGGACTTCATTGGGCGTTCTATACTGCCCACTAGCAACCGCTCTGAAGTCACCATCAAAAGAGCACTGATGATTCATTGCATTATGTTGGAAAAAGAAGTGGAAGTTCATTAGCTGATTTCTTGTGAGCTTTACACAATTGCAAACAAGAACTCCAAAGATGCCAAATTGGCTTATCCAAGCTTAATCTCTCTGCTATGTAAAGATGCTGGGGTAAAAATGAGAGTAGATGAGTATATCTCAGTTGAGTAACCAATCACCAAAAAGTCAATGGAAGGACAAGTGCAGGACGATCCCATCAAGAGGAGAGCACAGGAGTTCCTCCCGGAAATTCCTCAATTTGAATACTAGGGGCACCTAGAAGCATCTATCACCAAGTTACAAGAAGCTATGGATCAACTAAAGGAAGAATAGCAAAATCAAAACAGCATGATCTACAAACTGCTTAGAGAACAAGAAGAGCAAGGGCATGAACTGAAGGAACTGAAGCGCCAGAAGCTATCTCTTGAAGGGCCAAGCACCCCACAGACTAAAGAGGCATCTACCTCCCAAAATAAAGGTTGTTGAGTCCTAACTCTGTGATAACCTTTTATCTATTTTAAGACTACATGAGTATTAGAATTAGAGTCATTTGTCTTTATGTCTTTAATTTCCTTTCTTTTATTACTAAGTGTTTGCTTTTATGCCTAATTTATATTATTACCATTAAATAATAAATGAAGATTAGAGTCTGTGCCTTAAAGTTATGAATGTCCTATGAATCCATCACCTTTATTAAATGAAAAATATTTTAATTACAAAAGAACAAGAAGTACATGATTTTGAATTCATCCTTGAAATTAGTTTAATTATTTTGATGTGGTGACAATACTTTTTGTTCTCTGAATGAATGCTTGAACAGTGCATATGTCTTTTGAATTTGTTGTTTATGAATGTTAAAATTGTTGGCTCTTGGAGAACAATGAAAAAGGAGAAATATTATTTGATAATCTGAAAAATCATAAAATTGATTCTTGAAGCAAGAAAAAGCAGTGAATAAACAAGGCTTGCGAAAAAAAAGGGAGGAGAAAGAAAAAGCAAAAGCAAGCAGAAAAAGCCAATAGCCCTTAAAACCAAAAGGCAAGAGTAATAAAAAGGATCCAAGGCTTTGAACATCAGTGGATAGGAGGGCCCAAAGGAATAAAATTATGGCATACGCGGCTAAACCAAGCTGTCCCTAACCATGTGCTTATGGCGTGAAGGTGTCAAGTTAAAAGCTTGAGACTGAGCAGTTAAAGTCGAGGTCCAAAGCAAAAACAGAGTGTGCTTAAGAACCCTGGACACCTCTAATTGGGAACTTTAGCAAAGTTGAGTCACAATCTAAGAAAAAGGTTCACCCAATTATGTGTCTGTGGCATTTATGTATCCGGTGGTAATACTGGAAAACAAAGTGCTTAGGGCCACAGCCAAGACTCATAAAGTAGCTGTGTTCAAGAATCAACATACTGAACTAGGAGAATCAATAACACTATCTGAATTTTGAGTTCTTATAGATGTCAATCATTATGAACTTCAAGGGATAAAGTGAGATGCCAAAAATATTCAGAGGCAAAAAGCTACTAGTCCCGCTCATTTAGTTAGAGCTAAGTTTCATTGATATTTTGGAGTTTATGGTATATTCACTTCTTTTTATCCTATTTGATTTTCAGTTGCTTGGGGACAAGCAACAATTTAAGTTTGGTGTTGTGATGAGCGGATAATTTATACGCTTTTTGGCATTGCTTTTAGGTAGTTTTTAGTATGATTTAGTTAGTTTTTACTATATTTTTATTAGTTTTTATTCAAAATTCACATTTCTGGACTTTACTATGAGTTTGTGTGTTTTTCTATGATTTCAGGTATTTTCTGGCTGAAATTGAGGGACCTGAGAAAAATCTGATTCAGAGGCTGAAAAAGGACTGCAGATGTTGTTGGATTCTAACCTCCCTGCACTCGAAATGGATTTTCTAGATCTAAAAAACCCAAATGGCGCGCTCTTAATTGCGTTGGAAAGTAGACATCCAGGGCTTTCCAGCAATATATAATAGTCCATACTTTGCTCAAAGATAAATGACATAAACTGGCGTTCAACGCCAGTTCCATGTTGCATTCTAGCGTTAAACACCAGAAACAGGTTACAAGTTGGAGTTAAATGCCCAAAACTGGCTACAACCTGGCTTTTAACTCCAAAAATAGCCTAGGCACGTGTAAAACTCAAGTCTCAGCCCCAGCACACACCAAGTGGGCCCCGAAAGTGGATTTCTGCACTATCTATCTTAGTTTACTCATTTTCTGTAAACCTAGGTTACTAGTTTAGTATTTAAACAACTTTTAGAGATTTATTATGTATCTCATGACATTTTCACGTTTTACATTGTATCTCTACGGCATGAGTCTCTAAACTCCATGATTGGGGGTGAGGAGTGATGATTGGATTTTTTACGGTATAGAATTTCACTATTGAAGTCTCGTTGCAAGTATAGTTTCTAAACCAATAAAAAATTCTTTCATACAAAAGATTGTTTGTCACAAGTAACAAACCCCTAATTTTATAAACCGAAGTATTCAAACCTCGGGTCGTTCTCCCTAGGAATTACAATAAAGTGTCTTGCTATTGGTTATGAGTTATTTTTTTGGGGTTTTGATAAGAAACATGAAAGATAAATGGCAAGAAAGTAAACTAATGGCTAAAAAGGTCTTGGCAAGGGTTGGTGGTGTGTATTGAGGTGGTTCTTGGGAGTAGTAATCTTGGAATTGTGGTTCCATGTATGGCTCATATGGTTCAAAAGGTGGTTGGTGTAGTGGATATGAATCATGGTCATATGGAGGTGTTTGGTGAAAATAGGCTTGAGAGTGTGGTTGAGGCTCATGTTGAGGATATGACTCATAGGCATATGGTGGTGGTTCTTGAAAGTCACAAGGAGATTCACCATAGCCATTGGATTGGTATGCATCATGGAATGGCTCTTCTTCATAGTGCATTGGTGGGGGTTGTTGCCATGAGGATTGATCATAAGCATATGGTTCCTCCCACCTTTGGTTATCCCATTCTTGATACACATTCTCATTATAGTTCTCATCACCTACAACATAGTTGTAATTACACTCATAGCCAAAGTGAGAATTCATGGTAGCAAGAGAAAATAAGAAACAAAAAACTAATAAGAAATAATGAAACAAAACACTAAGACTAGCAAAAACTAACAAGCAATCCAAAAATCAAGCTATTCACAATATTCACATATATACAATAATCAATAACACAACACCATTGCAATTCCCCGGCAACGGCGCCATTTTGATGATTGGATTTTTGACGGTTTAGAATTTCACTATTGAAGTCTCGTTGCAAGTATAGTTTCTAAACCAATAAAAAATCCTTTCATACAAAAGATTGTTTGTCACAAGTAACAAACCCCTAATTTTATAAACCGAAGTATTCAAACCTCGGGTCGTTCTCCCTAGGAATTACAATAAAGTGTCTTGCTATTGGTTATGAGTTATTTTTTTGGGGTTTTGATAAGAAACATGAAAGATAAATGGCAAGAAAGTAAACTAATGGCTAAAAAGGTCTTGGCAAGGGTTGGTGGTCAAGGATCTCTATCCTAATCACTAACCACAATATGAGAATTGGCAAGGATTAATCTCATTAAATCATCCTCTAACTAGTAGTAAAGGAAAGTCAAATGAGCTATATCAATCCTAGTCCATAAGTCCTAACTCTCCACTAATTCAATTAGTGAGAACTAGAGTCAATGACTCCCAATCATCAATCACTTGGACATTAGTAACTCAAGAGGTCCTAAGTTACCTTTCCAAGCCAAGTGTATAAAATCCTACTCTAAAATCCAACCAAGCATTTCATCAAACACTTGGAAGGCATAAAAGGAAAACATAGTAAATCAACAACAAGAACAAAATCTAACAACAATTATTGAAAGGAATTAACAACACAAATCAAAAGGAACACAATTATTATGATTTACCTTGAATTGAATTGAAAGAGAAAGGAAGGAACAAAAGTGGATCTACAACAAAGTATAAGAACAACATAAAGGAAATTACAACAAAAGAATAGAGGAAGATGAATCTAACAACAAAGAATTAAGAGGATAGAAGTAGAAGAAGATGAATTAAAATCTAGATCTAAGAACTAAACCTAATCTTAATCCTAATCCTAGAGAGAAGTGAGAGCTTCTCTCTCTAGAAACTAATTCTAAACTAAACCATGACTAATGGTCAAAAGTTAAGTTGATTCTTCTTCAATCCTTGGCTTAAATAGCATCAGAAATGAGTTGGATTGGGCCCACAAGGCTTCTAAAATTGCTGGCCATGTTTTGCTTTAAGTGGACTAGGTGGCAGCAACGGCGCGTGCGCGTACTATGCGCATGCGCGCCACCATACGTGTGGCAACTATGGCAAATCTTATATCATTTCGAAGCCCCGGATGTTAGCTTTCTAACCCAACTGAAACCGCATCATTTGGACCTTTGTAGCTCAAGTTATGGTCATTTAAGTGCGAAGAGGTCGGCTTGAAGTGCGAAGATGTCGGCTTGACAGCTTTCCGGTTCTTTCATTTCTTCATGAGTTCTCCACCTTTTCATGCTTCTTTCTTCATTCCCTTGATCTAATCTTTGCCTTCTAAATCTGAAATCACTTAGCAAACATATCAAGGCATCTAATGGAATCAAGGAGAATTAAATTTAGCTATTTTAAGACCTAAAAAGCATGTTTTCACTCTTAAGCACAATTAAAGGAGAATATACAAAACCATGCTATTTCATTGAATAAATGTGGGTAAAAGGTGATAAAATCCCCTAAATTCAATACAAGATAAACCGTCAAATTGGGGTTTGTCAAGGAGCTCTGGTGTGTTTCGATGAATTAATGCAATTACTATAGTTTTCCATTCAATCACGCTTGTCTTTATTCTAAGATATTCACTCGCACTTCATCCTGATGAATGTGATGATCCGTGACACTCATCACCATTCTCAACCTATGAACGCGTGCCTGATAACCACTTCAGTTCTACCTTAGATTGAGTGTATATCTCTTAGCCTCTTGGTTCATGATCAGAGTCTTCGTGGTATAGGCTAGGACTATTGGCGGCCATTCCTGAGATCCGGAAAGTCTAAACCTTGTCTGTGGTATTCCGAGTAGGATCAGGGAGGGGATAACTGTGACGAGCTTCAAACTCACGAGTGCTGGGCGTAGTGACAGACGCAAAAGGACAAATGGATCCTATTCCAACATGAGTGAGAACCGACAGATGATTAGCCGTGCGGTGACAGCGCATTTAGACCATTTTCACTGAGAGGACGGATGGTAGCCATTGACAACGGTGATCCACCAACATAGAGCTTGCCATAGAAAGAGCTTTGCATGCATGAAGAGGAAGACAGTAGAAAAGCAGAGATTTGGAAGACAGAGCATCTCCAAATCTTCAATCTGTTCTCGATTACTGTATAACAAGTATTATTTAATTTATGCTATTTACTCTTCATAAATCTAATCATTTTATTATAAATCTCTTGACTAAGAATTACAAAATAACCATAGCTTGCTTCAAGCCAACAATCTCCATGGGATCGACCCTTACTCACGTAAGGTATTACTTGGACGACCCAGTGCACTTGCTGGTTAATGGTACGAGTTGTGAAAAGCATGGTTGTCAAACTCGCGAGTTAACTCGTAAACTCGTACGAGTTTACGAGTTTAGGTAGTGGAATCGAGTTGACTCAGACATAAACTCGTTTCTAGGTAGACTCGGGTTGACTCGGCTAGACTCGGATAAAATCGTGCAAACTCGCGAGTTTGCTAGCGAGTCAGCGAGTTTAATTTCGTTGCCCATTTTCACCAAAACGGCGTCGTTTTGGCCCAGAAAAAAAAACCCTACAGAAGTGGCTAACCCAAACCCGCAACCTAAACCCACACCCACTAATGAAGGAGTGAACTAAAGTTCGAAACCCTAGTGACTCCCTCAACCAAACCCTCACGGCCAGCCTCACTCGTCACACCCTCCACCATCTAATGGCGGCGTTGTCTGCGCTGCCACGCAGAGGCCGGACGCCAGAGTCCAGACGGACCCCTCGCCTTCTCACCTCCCCTCGCCTCATCCCTCGTCCCCCACCGCTCACCCACGCAGCGTCGCAGAGCCCAGTGAAGGACCACCACGCAGAGTCGCAGTCTCGTAGAGCCCACCAGGCCACCACCACGTAGAGTCGCACAGCGCCAGAGCCCACCACCAGTCCACCACGCCGTTTGCCTTCCCTCCCCCGTTCTGCCCTCGTCGGCCTTGTTCTGTTTTTCTTCACTGAAGCACTGCCGATCTACTTCAAGTGATAAAATCTGCCTATCTCCAAGGTAATTTTGTTAAACTAATTCAAATGCTAACAATTTTGGTTGCAATTATTCAATTCTGCAAATTTATTAAGGCCCTGATCTGCGTTTGATCTGTTGAAAAAAAAAATTAATGTGTGAAAAAAAACTGATGCTGCTTGCCTGCTTCTGTAATCTGTACTTCATGCTTCATGCTTCAATCATGGTTAAAATGTGTGGATAATGCTTTTGCTATATATTTTTTTTCTTTTATTTTCTGCTTCTGTTATGTAATTATGTTTAGTCTTTAGTTTACTGAAATTCTGAAGTCTGAATTAGTGAATTGAAACTCTCAAGTCTGAATTGTTAGTTAGTGTTACTGACTTACTGTGTTAGTTTAATTGAAAGTCTGAAGTCTGAATTGTTAGTTTAAATGAAAATGTATCTGTTGTGTGATAAAGTGAGTATTTCTATTGGAGTATTGGTGGTTGACTCTGGTTGCCATTGTTTTAATTTGTTTGTGCTTGATCATATTGATGACCTCAAAGGGGGTTCATATGACAATGAGAATGGACTTTTGGGTTAACTCATAACTGGGTGGTATATTATTCCGAATCACAAAAGTATTGCTTGCTGTACTGCATTTGGAGTGATGATTATTGATTAAGTCTTATGATGCTGAAAATTTTTCATCTTTTAAACATTATTGTTGTAAGTGTAGCTGAAACTAGTGTTAGTTATGAATTTAGTTAGTGGATAATCTGAATTTGAATTTAGTTAGTGGATAATCTGAATCTGAATTTGTTGTTTGGTTTGTTGATTTTTAGGGATAAAAATACAAAATGTCTGAGAATGTTGGTTCAGGGACAGGGTCTTCGCTTCCTAGTATTCCTAGACCTACACCTGTACTAAAGAGGATTTATAGATTCAAGCATTATCTTGCCGGTACTAAAGAGGATTCAGAGCCTTGTGCTTCAGTACCTGAAGAAGTGAAAGCTGTGACGTTGAAAGTCTGTGTGGAGGCTAAAGAAGCATTATTGAAGAAAAGAAGATTCGGTGATGATGAGGATTATCCTGAACAAACAGAAAATGAGAAGGACAATTCTCAACAAAAGGGGAAAGATATTCGCAACTTTGTCACAAAAGAAAAGGGGCTCAAGTTCAATCGACAATAAATCAAATGATGAAGAAAGATCTAAAGGAACAATGTGATCAACAATGTGCCATATTTTTCTATACAAGTGCTATTCCTTTCAATGTTATTAAGAATCCCAAATTTTTAAAGTTTTGTGAGATTGTTGGGAGATATGGAATTGGCTACAAACCCCCTTCTTACCATGAGTTAAGAGAAACCCAATTAAAAGAAAACAGTGAACAATGTTGATGAAATGCTTACTGAATTTAAAGCAGAGTGGAAGAGAACTGGTTGTTCAATCATGTCGGATGGATGGACTGATAAAAAAAGGCGTAGTATTTGTAATTTCTTGGTGAACAGCCCTAAAGGAACAGTTTTTCTTTATTCATTGGACACTTCTGACATCTCGAAAACAACGGATAAAGTTGTCAAAATGCTAGAAGATGCCGTAGAATTTGTTGGTGAAGAGAATGTAGTCCAAATTGTTACAGATAATGCTGCTAATTATAAGGCTGCTGGAGAAAGAATGATGGAGACTAGAAAAAGTTTGTATTGGACACCATGTGCTGCACACTGCATAGATTTGATATTGGAGGATTTTGAAAAGAAGCTAAAGGTGCATGAAACAACCATAAAAAAGGGAAGAAAAATCACCACTTTTATCTACTCTCAGAGTATGCTCATTAGCATGTTGAGGAATTATACAAAGGGAAAGGACTTGGTTCGGCCAGGTGCCACAAGATTCGCCACTGCCTATTTGACTCTCACTTGTCTTCATGATAATAAAGGACCGTTGATGACTATGTTTACTTCTGCTGATTGGAAGACAACTAAGGTTGCATCAACGCCTGAAGGAATAAGAGTCCAAAACATGGCCTTGGATAGTAGGCTGTGGAAGAATATTGTCATATGCCTCAAGGCTGCTGCTCCTCTCATTACAGTCCTTCGCTTGGTTGATTCAGATGAAAAACCAGCCATGGGTTTCATCTTTGAAGGCATGAGAAACGCCAAAGAAACAATCAAGACTAACTTCGGTTGTGTTAAAAAGAGGTAATCTTGAGTCTTGACTAATTGAAAGCTTTAATATTTGATTATCAATGTATCATGTTACCATGTTTTCTTCTTATATTCAGTTATTTATTTAATTTTCTTATTTTTATTCATTTGCATTGTTATTTTTAGTTATGAACCTATATGGGAAATTATTAATGGAAGGTGGGAAAGTCAATTGCATAAACCATTGCATGCAGCTGCGTATTATCTTAATCCTCATTATCACTATGAACCAAATTTCATGGTTGATGATGCTGACATTAAGATTGGTCTATATAGTTGTTTGAAAAAACTGGTTCCTAACCAGGAAGAAAGGAAAAAGGTTGGTCTATAGCTTCCTGACTTTCATTATGCTAGAGGCCTCTTTGGTAATGAAACTGCAAAGAGTAGTAGGAAGACCATGCTACCTACTGAGTGGTGGGACTTCTATGGAGATAGTTGTCCAGAACTAAAGAAGTTTGCTATCCGAGTTCTAAGCTTAACTTGTAGTTCATCTGGTTGTGAGCGTAATTGGAGTGCATTTGAAATGGTAATTCCTTATTCCTTACTTCCTTAGAACTATTCATTATTTATTTTAATTTTAATTTTTGTATTTTTATTAACTATTGGCACTATATGTTTGTAGGTTCATACAAAGAGAAGAAATTGGTTGCATCAAAAGAAAATGAATGATTTAGTGTATGTGATGTATAATTTGAAGTTAAAGGGCAAGCAAATTAGAAAAACTCCAGAACTTGAATTTGATGCAGTGCATTCTGATGATGAGTAGATAACTGAGGATGTTAATGAAAATATTGCTGAAAGTTTTGAGCATTCTCACTTGCCAACGAATGACAATACTAATAATGATCCAAATAGTAATGAATTTGCTATTCCAGGTATGAATAGTAATGAATTCAACATGGGTGAGGGAGGTGAGAATGAGTTTATTGGGGATCCACAACAAAATTTAATAGAGGAAGAAGATGAACATGTGAATGATGATGAAGATTTTGTTGGCCGTGTTGAACCTGAGGCTGAAAGAAATGATGTTTCTGATGAAGATGGTGAAGATGATGATGTTGATGCCATGGAAGATGAAGATATTAGAGGATTTGAGTTTTAGAGTTTATTAGAAATTTAATTGTTGCTTTGTTGTTTTCTTTTGTGTTTTGGTTATGTATTATGAACCTTTGATTGTGTAATTGTGTGTTTTATGTTGAACTAGATAAATACTTGTGAAGGATTTAAATGTGTGATCCAAAGTACTTGTTGTAACTTGTAATTTTAGTATTAGGTTAATTTATTATGTGTTTTGATGTTGAAATTATTAGGTTTGAATGTCTATATCTGAGTAAATATATATTATACATGATATATATATATTTTTTTAAAAATGTATAACAGGTAAACTCGTACGAGTCTACGAGTCGAGTCTAGGTCAGCTCCACGAGTTTACCTAGACTCGCGAGTTTGACAACCTTGGTGAAAAGTGTGATTTACAATTCGTGCACCACAAACACATCAAGGCATCAAATGGGATTAAAGTGAATAGAATTTAGCAATTAAAAGCCCTAAAAAGCATGTTTTTACTTTCAAGCACAATTTAAGAAGAAATCATGAAACTATGCTATTTCAATGGATAAGTGCAAGAAAAGTTGATGAAATCCACCCAAATAGAGCAAATAAATATCATGAAATGTGGATTCATCAGGACCTCATATCTCTCATTTGCTATTTGCTGACAACCTTCTTCTGTTTGCTGAAGCATCAATAGATCAAATTGATAACATAATGAAGGTGTTGGAGGAATTCTAGGCAGCATCGGGATTAAAAGTAAATGCAGCAAAAAACATTGATCTACTTCTCCAAAAATGTGGGGGTACATGAGATTAACTGGATAACTAATAGAAGTGGCTTTGATCGAACAAACCAACTGGGAAGATACTTGGGTGCTATGTTCACAAATGATAGAAAAAGGAAAGATAACTACAGAAATGTGGTGGAAAGAATTGCAAGCAAAATGAAAGGATGGAAAACAAACTGCCTCTCCTTGGCGGGAAGAGTCACACTAGCTCAAACGACCATCAGCCCATCAATTAATTTTGATATGATGTACTTAATGATTCCTAAAGGGATATGTAACAAAATTGAGAAAATGCAAAGGAGATTTACTTGGGGTGAAGAAGAAAATAAGAGAAGAATACATGCGATTAATTGGAATACTATATGCTAACCAAAAGAAGTTGGCGGCCTTGGTCTACGGAATCTAGCAAAAATGAATGAGGCCTATCTACTGAAGCTAATGTGGAGATTAATACATGAATAGGAAGCATTGTGGGCAAGGGTCATTTATGCTAAGTACGGAAGGAATAGAAATATTCTACAAGAGATGCATAAGACAAGTGCAGACTCTCCCCTCTAGAAGGCTTTAGCTAATAGCAGAGAAACATTTGCCAAACATACTTTAATATCAGTTGGAGATGGTAGATCGACTATATATGTTGTGGTTGGATAGATGGGTGAAAGATACTCCCCCTTTGATTCAACTAGTAAACAACAATATTGAGAGCATAAGCATTGAAATGAAGGTCAATGAAGGAGTACTTAACGATGGAAATTAGAATATTCAACTGTTCAGGAGGTACCTCCCAGAAGACATCGTGAAATGTATTCGTGCTCTTGCTCCAGCAAGTGAGAATTTGGGGGCGGACACCATTAGATGGGGATTGAGTCATGATGGCATGTTCACAGTATCTTCTGCATATAAAGCTATAGCAGACCAAGGGACAGAAGTAAATCAATTGTGGAATATCCTATGGAAGTGGTATGGGTCTCAATGCATCAAAAGTGTTCTTTTGGAAGGTTGCTCACCAAAAATTGATGACATTAGAGCATAGAAGCAAAATATTTGGAACGAACCCAATTGTCATAAATGTTATGGAAAATTGATGAAGATATTAGGGGCACCATATTGCCAAGGTTAATTTTTGGTTGTTAGTTTTTTGTTGGGCATAAAACCCTTTTGTTAACTGAAAAAAAAGTTTGAAATTTAGAATACCCTTACAATAATAATAATAATAATAATAATAATAATAATAATATAATTAGATTCTAGAATTAAATATCTCTTTGTTGTGATAAAATTAGTTATGTGGATGTTCATTTATGATGGGCGGTTCAATATTCTCTAGGAAGCATACATTTAATAAGTATTTGAAAAAGTTACCTCATGTACGTATATAAATAGAGACTTAAGCCTCTGATAGTAACACACAATAATCAATAACAAATACTTTCTTCTCTCTCTTTACAACAATAATACTCTTCTCTTTGCATACATTACTAATATTTTTCTTCCTCTCTTTTTACGTTGCTATATATATTTTTAAATATATGAATTATCTCTATTATATTGAGTATTTATATTGGTAAATATAATATTAATACTAAAGCTATATATTTATGTTTCTTTATTTTATATCTATTTTCTTTTTCTTATTTATTTATTTTACAACACGTTATCAACATGAGACTTTGATCAAAATTTAGGAAGACTCAAGGTAATAAATTTTCATTATGTCGAGGCTCTCTCATCTTGAATTTAATGCTCTTGATATATCTGAAAATAATTATTTATCATGGATACTAGATGTTGAAATCCATCTTGATTCAATGGATCTTGGAGATACCATTAAGGCTGAAAATAATACATCTCAGAAGGATAAAGCCAAAGTCATGATCTTCCTTCATCGTCATCTTGACAAAGGATTGAAAAATGAATATCTCACATTAAAAGATCCTGCAGATCTGTGGAAAGACCTTGAAGAAAAGTATAATAATCAAAAGACGGTGATACTTCCTCAAGCCCGATATGAATGAACGCACTTGCGTCTACAGGATTTTAAATCCATAAATGAATATAATCCAGCAATGTTTCGAATCACCTCACAAATGAAATTATGTGGGAAAAAGATAACTGATAATGATATGTTAGAGAAAACTTTCTCGACCTTCTATACATCGAATATGCTCCTACAGTAGCAGTATCGAAAAAAAGATTTAAAAAATATTCTGAGCTAATTTCTTGCCTTCTTGTTGCTGAATGCAACAATGAGTTACTCTTAAAAAAATCATGAAGCGCGCCCAGTTGGCGCCGCCCCATTTTCTGAAGTAAATGCGGCAAATCATTACCCCAGAAGAGGTAAATGACAAGGTTTTAGTAACAAAAAAATTATGTTCACAAGAAAGGATCTCACCAGAAGTGGGATAAAGAAAGAAACAATGGGCAAAATAAACAAAGGATAAATATTTTTGTTGTGGTGGAAAGGGCAATTGGTCGCGTACCTGTCGTACCCCGAGGCACCTGGTTGATCTTTATCAAACATCCTTGAAAAATGACGATAAAGGAAAGGAGATGAATTTTGTTTCAAATTATGTTGAAAATTTCACCACTCATTATGATGTATCTGATTTCTTTGAGGATTCTGAAGGAAATATTGATCATTTGATCAATGATGAAATAGTTTAATATGTGGGATTATTAAGTATTCATGTGAATAAATAATGTAAAAAATTTATTTTTAAGTTTTATTTTCTATGTATTTAAGTTTCAAATATGATGTATATAAATGATGAAATATTAATGTTTATATTTAAGAATTTTGAAATCATTAAATGTATCAAATTTTAAAAATAACACTAATAATAGTGATAGTAATAAAATTTTAGTATAGGATGTTATGTACAGTATTTCTTAGAAAAATAATTCCAATCAAGAATTCAATTTAACTGTGCATGTATTATTATTCATTTTATTATTATTATTTGTCTTTAAAGAAAATGGCAAGGATATATAATGAAGATGTATGCCTTGCGAATAGTGCAAGTTCGCACACCATTCTTAAAAGTAATATATACTTTACCCATGTTGTGCCAAAAGAAGAATATGTTAATACTATTATTGGCTCAAATAATGTGATAGAAGGCTTTGGAAGAGCTATAATTTTGTTTTCTGGAGGAACAAAATTTATAATAAATAATGCACTATTATCTACTAAGTCTCTAAGGAACTTATTGAGTTTCAAAGATATTCGTCGAAATGGATATCATATTAAAACAATGAATGAGGGAAATCATGAGTACTTATGTATCACAACTCATGATTTGAATAAAAAGGTTATATTAGAAAAGTTTTTCTCACTCTCATCTGGGTTATATTATACCAAGATTAATGCAACGAATCACATGCCATTGTAAACCAGAAGTTTACTAGCCCAAATGAATTTATAACTTGGCATGATTGATTGGGTCATCCGGGAACAACCATGATGCAAAGAATTGTTGAAAACTCCCATGGACATTCACTAAAGAACCAGAAGATTCTTAAATCTAGTGAATTTTTTTGTGTTGTGTGTTCTCAAGAAAAGTTAATTTTAATGACATCACCAGTAAAGATTGGATTTGAGTCCATTGAATTCCTAGAAAGGATTCAAGGCGATATATGTGGACCTATTCATCCACCATGTGGATCTTTTAGATATTTTATGGTCCTAATAGACGCATCTTCGAGATGGTCACATGTGTGCTTATTGTCTTCCCGCAACCTGGCATTTGTGAGATTACTTGCTCAAATTATTTGATTAAAAGCACAGTTTTCAGAAAATCCAATCAAAGTAATTCGTTTTGATAATGCTGGTGAATTTATTTCCCAAGCCTTTGATGCTTATTGTATGGCTAATGGAATAAGCGTTGAACATCCAGTAGCTCATGTTCACACATAAAATGGGTTAGCAAAATCACTTATTAAATGCTTCCAATTAATTGCTACACCCTTACTTATGAGAACAAATCTCCCAACCTCAACTTGGGGGCATGCTACATGCCGCAACACTTATTCGTTTGAGGCCAACAAGCTACCATCAGTTCTCTCCTATGCAATTAGCTTTTGGCCAGCAACCAAATGTTTTCTATTGAAGAATATTCGGATATGTGATATATGTTCCCATTGCACCACCTTCTTGCACCAAAATGGGACCCCAAAAAAAATTGGGGATATATGTTGGATATGATGATTCTCCCTCTATAGTGAGGTATCTTGAGATACAAACTGGAGATGTATTTAAAGCCAGATTTACAAATTGTCATTTTGATGAATCAAAATTTTCAACATTAGGGGGAGAGAATAAACTTTCTGAAAAGGAACTTAATTGGAATGCATCATCTTTGATGCATTTGGATCATCGATCAGGGTAATGTGAACTAGAAGTTAGAGTTTGACAATTAAACCATACTCTAATCTTTGCTACAGAATTATTTAATTATTATTTTGATTTGATCAAATAAATAATTATATTAATTCAAATAGAATATTATTATATTCTTTACTAGCACTAATAATATAATAATAATATGATAATTGAGAATATTAAATGAGATTTGAGAATAATTAGTTATTCTATTTCTAAACTTGAATTCTAAGTTTGGATAAGATCCTAACTGATTCTGTTTCAAATTGAGTTATAATATGATTCATAAATTTGAAAGATTCAAGTTTAAAATAGTATGATATTATTTAAATTTGAATTGAAATTCAAATTTAAAATCAGTAAAAAATCTTATGCTATTTATATGTATGCCAAGAGTAGAGAAAAGAGATGAAAATAAAACACAAGAGTTTTATTTCTTTATCTTTACACACATAAACATATGTGAGCCTAAATCTTGGTGAAGGATTTTATAGTGTGTAAGGAGTTGCAAGAAGTTTCTCAATTTAGATCAGATGTCCATTGGTCAAGGAGTTGACAGTAAAGGTTGGTCTCGGTGTGGATACATATAGCGCCTTCGTACCATTGAAGGAGAAAGTGATTTTTACTAGTATACACAAGCATTTAGATCTGATCTATATATTGCATTATTAAAATAAAATTTAAACACAAAATAAATCTTTAGAATTATTTTCTTTTCTTCTACTATGTGTTAGGAACATATGGTAATACTTCATATAGTTGATTGTTTAGAGATGTTTTATTTCTTAAATTATTCATGGTTCTTGGTCGAGGCTAGTGATTTGGACCTCACATTCTATTGTAAAATTTCATGTTCAAATTATGTAAAGGAGGTTTTTTGTTTTTTATATTCCTGATTAGTTGTGGAACTTTTTTTTTTAATATTGTATTATTAGAGGTGAAATACTTCATGACGAATCAAACTATGTTAAACACTATTATGACCATTTATAAAATGTATTGAAGTTTTGTGTTTTTTCAATTAAAATAATATTTTTTATTATAAAACATCAGTAACATTTTATTCTTTCATGATTAAATTTTTTTATTATAAAACGTCAATGATGTTTTATATTACTGCCGCAATCATATAGAACATTAGAATAATCAAATATTTTTGTATTTCAAATTAAAATTATTTATATAAAAAAATTTTAGCCTTAGTTGTGTGGATAGTTATGTTGAGATTTTTTTTTTCCATCCCATTTTTATATTTGAATTTGAATGTTTGTTTTGTTCGTCTTCATCTATCACTTTCAATGCGATTTGGTTAGTGCACCACTTCCATCTCCTTTTTTAGCTTGTTTTGGTTATTATTTATTTAAGTTTTTTGGTATTTGGTTATTTTAAAGAGTTGCCTTCTGCAATGAAAAACTATATAATAGCGAATAAACAAATCTTTTGCTTTAGAGAATCAGTTCAAACTTTAGAAGTTAGAGATAATAATTTTAAGTTATTATTTTATTAAGCAATATTTTATTTGACCTGTCTTGTTTACTTTTATGCTCTAAAATGTTGCAAGTTTAATCCCCAATTTCAAGATTAAAAGAAATGTGCATTCGAAACCATTTAAAAAGAAAGCTATTTTTGTGTCAACAGATATACAAGATATTGTAATTTAAAAATATTATTTGTACATTAAAATTAATACTAAAATTAATTATCATATATTTGTAGATAAATATTTATATTGTTTAACTCATTTTAATGTGTATTTTATATTTTAATATTTATTTTATATTAATAACTTATTTTAGTGACTAATTTTAGTATATACATAACATAGTTGATTATAATTAAAATTATTCACAAATATTTTTATTTTAAAACACATTTTTCAATTGAATTTTTGACCTTGAGATAAACTAGCTAATTCTCGATATGAAGCCAAATTTTATTATTGTTATTATTATTTTTTATTAATATTTTGAAAAAAATACTATTTATGAATAATATAAATTTTAATTGAATTTATTACTATCAAAATTTATAAAAATAATAGAATAATAAATAAATTAAAATTAACTATATTTTTTAAATTCGTGTACCGTAGGGGTGGCAATATGTACCCTATCCGCGAGTACCCAACCCGCTCAGGTAGGGTTGTCAACCCGATCCGCAGCGGGTAGGGTTCTCGTGCGGGTCGGGTAGGGTACGGGTTGAGCTTCAACCCTACCCGACCAACCCGCACTCTATATATGTTTATATTATATACTTATATAAAAATATGTTTTAAATAGATGTTGAATCAAAAACCTCTCACTAAATGCAAAAGATCCTTAGTCACTAAAAGAAAATCATTAATTGATAATTTAATATTTCTTTTTTACATAAAAATCAATTCTATTTTAAATTATCATCAAGTTATATAATAATGTTGTATACTTTTTGTAACCTGCGGGTAGAGTCGGGTACCCGCAGGTTAAGAACGGGTAGGGTTATGGTTGAGATATTCTCAACCCGCGGGTAGGGTAGGGTTGAGTTTATATAAAAATTTTAACCCGCGGGTAGGGTTAGGGTTGGATCCAAACCCTACCCTACCCTACCCATTGCCACCCCTAGTGTACGGGGTGTACGGGCATTCTACTAGTAAAATTGATTTGGGTAGAAGTGAGTTTGTATTTAATTTATGTTTGATAATTTTGTACTAAAATTGATTCTGATAAAATGAATATTGTTTAAATAATATTAATTAAAACAAGTGTAATTACCCGTGTCATGCACGTGATAAGATTGAAATTATATATATATATATATATATATATATTGAATGTGATCATAAATAATCTAGTAATACTTAAATTCACCAACAAATTTTTATATGTTGGTTTACTGTGAACTAAGAACATATCAAAATCAGCTCAAAATTAACAATAAATTATTACAGAATTCTAATGCAGAAAGTTCTCTAATAAACAATAAATAATTTTAACCCACTGAATAACAACTCAACACTATCATTTGATGCCTGCAAAATATATACCTAAAACAATATTATATCAATGTTAGTATACAAAATTATATGATTAATGTAATTATAAAATTGTTTATCAGGAGAATAAAATAATACGAATTTTTACGATAATTTTAATATTCTCGAGCTATAAATGTACAATAAGAATGTATTACCCATTAGCACAAAAAATTTGTCAATTTTTTTAATTGATAGTAATAAATGTTAATAAATTAATAAATTTAATTAAGAGATTTCGTTATTAGCTTTTCATTATAAGTTCTCAAAAACTTCTCTATATATATCACATTCATCGTGCAGTTATCTTTCAAGTTTCCGTGATCTTATAACAGCACTCGCAGACCATCTTTGTTCGTTACTCGTTACTCTTTAAAATATGAACAAAAAATATTTATAAACTGGACCTTGCATCACTTAATAAAATTATAAAAAATAATCAATTTACCTTATCATTCATGAGAACCGTTTCTATGTAAGCTACCTTACTCTTGTTAAATTTGGATGGGACTTTCCATGATCTTATAATTTTTGCCTATATTTTTTTATAACACAATTTTAAAGTAAAAGTTTAAATTAGATCATAATATCATTATACAACACAAATTAAAAGTAATTTTACACTACAATATACCACACAAATAGGTAAATGACTTGAGTAAGTTCAAATACAATTTTTTTTTATTTTTACATACATGATAACACCATGGTCCATGAATGTTTCATGACTAACATATCATATAAAGTTTCGAATTATGAGCACTCCTTAATGGAAGTTAGAGGGTGTGGTGATTTGTGTCCACAATGGTTGCCTTCTTATGACGACACCTCTTAGGAAAAAAAAGAATTATTATAAAAACTATCCAAAAGAGTAATTGGTAAACAAATGATATTTTCTTCTAGTATATATGGTCTTTTATAGTGGTAAAATAAAAATAGAAGGAATAAAAGTTTGTATTTTTATATTAGGAATAAAATTTGATATATTTATCCTAATAAAATTTAATAATTAATTAGTTATAATTCATGTACTTAAATGAATAAAATAAAGTAAATAAAAATACTTTTAAGAATTAATCAAATCAATTAATTGATATAAATAATTAGTATAATTGATTTTATTTGATTTATTGAATTCAAAAAAATAAATTAGAAAATAGTTGATTGAATTAATTAGTTGATATAATTAATTTATTATAATTGATTGAATTTAATGAATTAAAAAAATAAATAGGAAAACATAAGAGACAATAATTTACTTAACTAAATTAATCTATATTTATTGTATTTAATCAAAATAAGTAACAAATTCTCTATGTTATTATGTACCTTATAAATTAATGAATTAAAATAATCGATATAATAAATTATAATTAATTGATTGATATAAATTATAATAAATTATATGATATTTAAATATCTAATAAAATCAATTAGTTAATATAGTTAGTTTATCGTAATAACTTGTATTTAATGAGTTAAAAAAAATAAATTGAAAAACACTCTCAAAAGCATGCCACGTCACTCATTAAATATTAATTTTATATAATTATAATAAATATATTTTTTTAAATTAGTATAATTATGCATTATTTATTAAATACTAACTATAATACTGTAATATAATTATAATAAAAATATTTTTTTAAATAAATTTATTTAGAGAAATATAAATTGGTTATTTATAACCAGTGTCATTATCATATAATTATCATATCATATTATTATTATTATTATTATTATTATTATTATTATTATTATACATAAAAATATTTTGATTGATAATTGATAAGTAGTTTAATAATGCATTAAATATTAATTTTATATAACTATAATAAAGATATTTTATTAAATTAGTATAATTATGCATTATTACTTAAATGCTAATTATAATAAATATACTTTTCTAAAATAAATTTAGAAGACAAAATAGTGCATTCATTTTGGCGAAAAAATGAATTCCTAAGAAATTGACACCTCACTTCTATTAGATGGGAAAAACCCAATTTTAGTATATTAAGTAGATAGATAAATAGATTACTATAATTATTAAAAAGGATATAATATTAAATTATAATATTATTTTTTGAAGTATGTTTAATTTTTTTATACTTTTTTTAGAATGTTTTTACATAGTATTTTTTACTATTTTTTAATATGTTATAATTTATTATTATTATTATTATTATTATTATTATTATTATTATTATTATTATTATTATTATTATTATTATTATTATTATTATTTATAGTTAATTTCTTTGTTTAGTTTATTCTATCTAATTGAATTAATAAATTATATTATAAAAAAATAATAATAAATATAATATATAAGAACTATAATTATAAAAGTGTATAATATCAAATAAAAAAATTAACAAAAATAAAAGTTAATAAATAATAAAAAAATTCGTACAAACAGAAATAATAAAAATTTTATAAATAAAATGATAAAGTATACTTTTTGTCCCTAAAGTTTAATAAAAGTTTCAAAAATATCCCTAAGTTTTATTTTGTTTCAATTTTGTGCAAAAGTTTTCGATTTGCATCAAATATACCCTCGACGGCTAAATTTTAAAAAACTTTAAGACCAATCTAACAATAATGCATGAAAATTATACTTGATTTGCTTGTATTGAGGGTTGTTCTTATGAAATTGTTGTTGAATTGATCTTAAATTTTTTGAAAAATTAGCCGTTAGGGGTATATTTGATGCAAATCGAAAACTTTTGGAACAAAATTGAAACAAAATAAAACTTAGGGGTATTTTTGAAATTTTTGTAAAATTTCAAGGACAAAAAATATACTTTACCCTAAATAAAATAATAAGATGTACGAAAGTTAAAATTAATAGAGGAGAAATAACTTTTTAAAGTTAATAGATGAACTTGAATTTGAATACAAAACTATAGCGTTAGTAGAAAAAAAAAACAATAATCAAACAAAAAATTATTTAATCAATAATACTCGATTAAATAATTTTTTGTTTACGTTCAAAGTTCAAACAAGGCGCCATGAGAACTATAGTTTGGAATTGTCGGAGTTTGGGGAGACCCCTGACAATTCACACCCTAAAAGGGATATGTAAATCTCACTCCCCTGAGATTGTGTTCATAAGTGAAACAAAGAACCAATCTCGACAGGTGAAAGCAAAACTCCGAGCATGCAGCTATGAAAATTGGCATATTGTTAACCCATCAGGAATGGCAGGAGGATTTGTGCTAGCTTGGAAGGACAGCATCAATGTTCAAATTATAAACATCGGAGAATTTTTTGTAGCAGCTGAAGTTAAGGAGTTCAGAAACAATGGGATATGGACGTTCATTGGTGTCTATTTGAGCTGTTCGGAACAAATTCGAGCCTTACAGTTTGAGGAGCTTACAACACTGAGTCAACAACTGGAAGAAAAAGTGGTAATAGCGGGAGATTTTAATGATATAATAAGTCAAGCGAAAAAGGAGGGTGGGGGCAAAAAATCAGCAACTACCATTGCAACATTCATTAATTTTATTGATAGCAACGAATTAGTGGATATTGGAATGGTGGGGCGGTGATGAGCGGATAATTTATACACTTTTTGGCATTATTTTTAGGTAGTTTTTAGTAAGATCTAGCTACTTTTAAGGATGTTTTTATTTGTTTTTATGCAAAATTCACATTTCTGGACTTTACTATGAGTTCGTATATTTTTCGGTGATTTCAGGTATTTTCTGGCTGAAATTGAGGGACTTGAGCAAAAATCTGATAGAAGGCTAACAAAGGACTGCTGATGCTGTTGGATTCTGACCTCCCTGCACTTGGAATGGATTTTCTGGAGTTACAGAACTCCAAATGGTGCGCTCTCAATTGCGTTAGAAAGTAGACATCTAGAGCTTTCCAGCAATATATAATAGTCCATACTTTATTCGAGCTTAGATGACGCAAACTGGCGTTCAATGACAGTTCCATGCTGCATTCTAGAGCAAAACACCAGAAACACGTCACAAACCAGAGTTAAACGCCAGAAACACGTTACAACCTGGCCTTTAACTCCAAGAAGAGCCTCTGCACGTGGAAAGCTAAAGCTCAGCCCAAGCACACACCAAAGTGGGCCCCGAAAGTAGATTTCTGCACTTAAACTTACTTCTGTAAACCCTAGTAGCTAGTTTAGTATAAATAGAACTTTTTACTATTGTATTCGGGGTCTTTTTGACCATCTTCGGATCAGTCTTGGCTCTTCTGGTTCCCTCTCTGGGGCCGAAGCCAATGAACACCATTATCACTTATGTATTTTCAACGGTGGAGTTTCTACACACCATAGATTAAGGGTGCGGAGCTCTGCTGTTCCTCGAGTATTAATGCAACTACTATTGTTTTCTATTTAATTCATGCTTATTCTTATTCTAAGATATTCATTCGCACACAAGAACATGATGAATGTGATGATTATGTGACGCTCATCACCATTCTCACCTATGAACGCGTGCCTGACAACCACCTCCGTTCTACATGCAAACAAGCTTGAATGTGTATCTCTTGGATTCCTTAATCAGAATCTTTGTGGTATAAGTTAGAATTATTGGCGGCCATTCTTGAGGATCCGGAAAGTCTAAACCTTGTCTGTGGTATTCCGAGTAGGATTCAGGGATTGAATGACTGTGACAAGCTTCAAACTCGCGATTGTTGAGCGTGATGACAAACGCAAAAGAATCAATGGATTCTATTCCGACATGGTCGAGAACCGACAGATGATTAGCCGTGCTGTGACAGAGTATTTGGACCATTTTCACTGAGAGAATGGGAAGTAGCCATTGACAACGGTGATGCCCTACATACAGCTTGCCATGGAAAGGAGTAAGAAGAATTGGATGAAAGTAGTAGGAAGGCAGAGATTCAGGAGGAACTCAGCATCTTCATACGCTTATCTGAAATTCCCACCAATGATTTACATAAGTATCTCTATCTTTATTTTATGCTTTAATTATTATTATTTTCGAAAACCATTATAACTGTTTGAATACGCCTAACTGAGATTTACAAGATGACTATAGCTTGCTTCATACCAACAATCTCCGTGGGATTCGACCCTTACTCACGTAAGGTATTACTTGGACGACCCAGTACACTTGCTGGTTAGTTGTGCGGAGTTGTGACAAAGAACTAAGATTATGAACGTGCGTATTAAGTTTTTAGCGCCGTTACCAAGGAATGAACGATCACGATTTCGTGCACCAAGTTTTTGGCGCCGTTGCCGGGGATTGTTTGAGTTTGGACAACTGACGGTTCATCTTGTTGCTCAGATTAGGCAATTTTCTTTTTGTTTTCTTTTCAAAATTTTTCAAAAATCTTTCAAAAATTTCTCACATGTTTTCAAATATTCTAAATTTTTAAGAATGAATTCTAGAGTTTCATAAAGCATGTTGAAGCCTGGCTGGCTGTAAAGCCATGTCTAATTCTTTTGGACTGAGGCTTCCACTTATCAGTATATGGAGTTGGATGAAGTATCAGCTGTTGTATGCTTGATTTGTACCTTAAAGCTTGGCTGGCCATTGGCCATGTCTAGTGTTTTGGACCGAAGCTTTCACAAAAAGCTTGGCTAGCTATTAAGCCATGTCTAATTCCTGGACTGGAGCTTTAGACTAAAATTACAAGGATTCCTGGAATTCTTATTAAAAATTTTGAATTTCTTATTTTCTTTTTCATATATGTTTTCAAAAAAAATAAAATAAAATACAAAAAAATTAATAAAATCATAAAAACCAAAATAATTTTGTATTTCTTGTTTGAGTCTAGTGTCAATTTTTAAGTTTGGTGTCAATTGCATGTTTTTAAAAATTTTTTTTTGCATTTTTCAAAAATTCATGCATTGCATTCTTCATGATCTTCAAGTTGTTCTTGACAAGTCTTCTTGTTTGATCTTCATATTTTCTTGTTTTGTGTCTTTTGTTATTTTTCATGTGCATTTTTGCATTCATAGTGTCCAAGCATTAAAAATTTCTAAGTTTGGTGTCTTGCATGAGTTTCTTTTCTTGAAAATTTTTCAAAAATAAGTTCTTGATGTTCATCTTGATCTTCAATGTGTTCTTGGTGTTCATCTTGACATTCATAGTGTTCTTGCATGCATTATGTGTTTTGATCCGAAATTTTCATGTTTTGGATCATATTTGTGTTTTTCTCTCTCATCATTAAAAATTCAAAAACAAAAAAAAAATATCTTTCCCTTTTTCTCTCCTAAAATTTGAAAATTTGAGTTGACTTAGTCAAAAAATTTTAAAACTTAACTATTTTTTATAAGTCAAGTCGAATTTTCAATTTTAAAAATCTTATCTTTTCAAAACTTTTTCAAAAATCAAATCTTTTTTATTTTTTTTTATGATTTTCGAAAATTTTAAAATGATTTTCAAAATCTTTTTCTTAAATTTATTTCATATTTTCGATAACTTTACTACTAATTAATGTGATTAGTTCAAAAATTTGAAGTTTGTTACTTTCTTGTTAAGAAAGGTTCAATCTTTAAATTCTCGAATCATATCTTTTAGTTTCTTGTTAGTCAAGTAATCAATTTTAATTTTAAAAATCAAATCTTTCTAAATTTCTTTTTCAACTATCTTTTTCAAAATATCTTTTCAAAAATATCTTTTTCAAAATTTGATTTCAAAAATCTTTTCTAACTTCCTATCTTTTCAAAATTTATTTTCAAATTCTTTTTCAACTAACTAATTGACTTTTTTTTTTGTTTCTTATCTTTTTCAAAACCACCTAACTACTTTTCTCTCTCTAATTTTTGAAAATTCCTTCCCCCTTTTTCAAAATTCTTTTTAATTAACTAATTGTTTCAAACTTTAATTTTAATTTTAATTTTATTTCTTCTCTTAATTTTCGAAAATTACTAACCCATTTTTCAAAAATTATTTTCGAAAATCCTCTCCCTCTCATCTTTTCTATTTATTTATTCATCTACTAACACTTCTCTTCATCTTAAAATTCAAACCCCCTCTTCCTCTCTGAGTTCGAATTTTCCTCTTTTCCTTCCTCTATTCTTCTCTACTTATACTTACATAAGGAATCTCTATACTGTGACATAGAGGATTCCATACTTTCTTTGTTGTTCCCTTCTTTTTCATATGAGCAGGAACAAGGATAAGAACATTCTTGTTGAAGCTGATCCGGAACCTGAAAGGACTCTGAAGAGGAAGCTAAGGGAAGCTAAAGCACAACTCTCTGGAGCAAACCTTACAGAAATTTTCGAAAAGGAAGAGGAGATGGCAAACGAAATGCAAGGAAGATGCTTGGTAACTTTACTGCACCAAATTCCAAAGAAGCATCTCAATTCCTGCCATTGGAGCAAACAACTTTGAGCTTAAGCCTCAATTAGTTTCTCTAATGCAGCAGAACTGCAAATTTCATGGACTTCCATCAAAAGATTCTTTTCAGTTCTTGATTGAATTCCTGCAGATTTGTGATACTGTTAAGACCAATGGAGTTGATCCTGAGGTCTATAAGCTTATGCTTTTCCCTTTTGCTGTAAGAGACAGAGCAAGAACATGGTTAGACTTTCAACCTAAAGATAGCCTGAACTCTTGGGATAAGCTGGTCACGGCCTTCCTGGCCAAGTTCTTTCCTCCTCAAAAGCTGAGCAAGCTTAGAGTGGATGTACAGACCTTCAGGCAGAAAGAAGGTGAATCCCTCTATGAAGCTTGGGAAAGATACAAGCAGTTGACCAAAAAGTGTCCTTCTGACATGCTTTCAGAATGGACCATCCTGGATATATTCTATGATGGTCTGTCTGAATTATCTAAGATGTCACTGGACCATTCTGCAGGTGGATCCATTCACCTAAAGAAAATGCCTGCAGAAGCTCAAGAACTCATTGACATGGTTGCAAATAACCAATTCATGTACACCTCCGAAAGGAATCCTGTGAGTAATGGGACACCCCAGAGGAAGGGAGTTCTTGAAATTGATGCTCTGAATGCCATATTGGCTCAGAAAAAATTGTTGACTCAGCAAGTCAACATGATTTCTCAGAGTCTGAATGGATTACAAAATGTATCCAACAATACTAAAGAGGCATCTTCTGAAGAAGAAGCCTATGATCCTGAGAACCCTGTAATAGCAGAGGTGAATTACATGGGTAAAGCCTATGGAAACACCTATAATCCCTCATGGAGAAATCATCCAAATTTCTCATGGAAGGATCAACAAAAGCCCCAACAAGGCTTTAATAATGGTGGAAGAAACAGGCTTAGCAATAGCAAGCCTTTTCCACCATCTTCTTAGCAACAGACAGAGAATTCTGAGTAGAACCACTCTAGCTTAGCAAACATAGTCTCTGATCTCTCTAAGGCCACTCTAAGTTTCATGAATGAAACAAGGTCCTCCATAAAAAATTTGGAGGCACAAGTGGTCTAGCTGAGTAAGACAATTACTGAACTTCCTCCTAGTACTCTCCCCAGCAATACAGAAGAGAATCCAAAAAGAGAGTGCAAGGCCATTAATAAAATCAAAATGGCCGGATCCATAGAGGAGGGGGAGGACGCAAATCCTAATGAGGAAGACCTCATGGGACATCTCCCAAACAGAAAGGAGTTCCCTATTGAGGACCTAAAGGAATCTGAGGCTTATATAGAGACCATAGAGATTCTATTGAACCTCCTTCTGCCATTCATGAGCTCTGATGACTATCCTTCCTCTGAAGAGGATGAAGATGTCACTGAAGAGCAAGTTGCTCAATATCTAGGAGCTATCATGAAGCTGAATGCCAAGTTGTTTGGTAATGAGACTTGGGAAGATGAACTTCCCTTGCTCATTAATGAACTGAATACATGGGTTCAGCACACTTTACCTCAAAAGAAACAGGATCCTGGTAAATTCCTGATTCCCTATACCATAGGCACCATGACCTTTGAGAAGACTCTGTGTGACCTGTGGTCAGGCATAAACTTAATGCCACTCTCTGTAATGGAGAAACTGGGAATCTTTGAGGTACAGGCTGCCACATTCTCATTAGAGATGGCAGACAGATCAATGAAACAAGCTTATGGAGTAGTAGAGGACGTGTTGGTCATGGTTAGAGGCCTCTACATCCCTGCTGATTTCATAATCTTAGATACTGGGAAGGATGAGGATGAATCCATCATTCTTGGAAGACCCTTCCTAGCCACAGCAAAAGTTGTGATTGATGTTGACAGAGGAGAGTTAGTCCTTCAATTGAATGGGGACTACCTTGTGTTTAAAGCTCAAGGATATTCCTCTGCAACCATGGAGAGGAAGCATGAAAAGCTTCTTTCAATACAGAGTCAAACAAAGCTCCCACAATCAAACTCTAAGTCTGGTGTTGGGAGGCCACAACTAAACTCTAAGTTTGGTGTTGAACCCCCACATTCAAACTCTAAGTTTGGTGTTGGGAGGTCCCAACAATGCTCTGAACATCTGTGAAGCTCCATGAGAGCTCACTGTCAAGCTATTGACATTAAAGAAGTGCTTATTGGGAGGCAACCCAATTTTTATTTATTTATATTTCTATTGTTCTTTTATGTTTTTATTAGGTTTATGATTATGTGGAGTCACAAAACAATTGAAAAAATTAAAAACAGAATCAAAAACAGCAAAAGAAAAAGCACACCCTGGAGGAGAGCTGTCTGGCGTTTAAACGCCAGAACAGAGCATGAAGCTGGCGTTTAACGCCAGGAACAAGCATGGAAGTGGCATTCAACACCAGAAACATGCTACAGATTGGTGTTGAATGCCCATAACAAGCATGGGAGTGGCGTTTAACACCAGAAACAGGCTACAATCTGGCGTTAAATGCCAGGATTGCATATAGAGGGCGTTTTACACGCCTAATTAGTGCATAGATGATAAATCCTTCACCTCAACTCACCTTCTCTCTTCTTCACACAATCCTATAATCCTCTTTCCCAAGAAAACCCTTCACTAATCACCTCAATCTCTCTTCCCCATTACCTCTTCACCACTCACATCCATCCACTCTTCCCCATAAACCCCACCTACCTTCAAATTCAAATTCTCTTTCTCACCCAAACCCACCCTAAATGACTGAACCCCACACCCCTCCCACTCCTATATAAACCCTTCCATACTTCTTCCTTTTCACACAACACAACCCTCTCTTCTCCCCCTTGGCCGAAACACACACTTCTCTCCCTCTCTTCAATATCTTTTTCTTCTTCTATTCTTTCTTCTTTTGCTCGAGGGCGAGCAAAATTCTAAGTTTGGTGTGGTAAAAGCATAGCTTTTTGTTTTTCCATAACCATTGATGGCACCTAAGGCCAGAGAAACCTCAAGAAAGAGGAAAGGGAAGGTAATTGCTTCCACCTCTGAGTCATGGAAGATGGAGAGATTCATCTCAAAAGCCCATCAAGACCACTTCTATGAAGTTGTGGCCAAGAAGAAAGTGATCCCTGAGGTCCCTTTCAAGCTCAAAAAGAATGAGTATCCGGAGATCCGACAAGAGATTAGAAGAAGGGGATGGGAAGTTCTGACCAACCCCATTCAACAAGTCGGAATCCTAATGGTTCAAGAGTTCTATGCCAATGCATGGATCACTAAGAACCATGATCAAAGTATGAACCCAAACCCAAAGAATTGGCTTACAATGGTTCGGGGAAATACTTAGATTTCAGTCCGGAGAATGTAAGGCTGGCGTTCAACTTGCCTATGATGCAAGAAGATGCACGCCCCTATACTAGAAGGGTCAACTTTGATCAAAGGTTGGACCAAGTCCTCATGAACATATGTGTGGAAGGAGCTCAATAGAGAAGAGACTCAAAAGGCAAGCCGGTTCAATTGAGAAGACTGGACCTTAAGCCTGTGGCTAGAGGATGGTTGGAGTTCATCCAACGCTCAATCATTCCCACTAGCAACTGGTCTGAAGTTACTGTAGATCGGGCCATCATGATCCATAGCATCATGATTGGAGAGGAAGTGAAAGTTCATGAGATTATACCTCAAGAATTCTACAAGGTGGCTGACAAGCCCTCCACTTTGGCAAGATTGGCCTTTCCTCACCTTATTTGCCACCTCTGCAATTCAGCTGGAATTGACATAGAGGAGGACATCCTCATTGAAGAGGACAAGTCCATCACTAAGAAGATGATGGAGCAAATAAGAAAGCCTATTCATGGACCTCAAGAGACACATGAGGAAGCTCATCATTGATGAGCGGATAATTTATACGCTTTTTGGCATTGTTTTTAGTATGTTTTTAGTAGTTTTAGTTGAGTTTTTAGTATATTTTTATTAGTTTTTAGCTAAAATTCACTTTTCTGGACTTTACTATGAGTTTGTATGTTTTTCTGTGATTTCAGGTATTTTCTGGCTGAAATTGAGGGACCTGAGCAAAAATCTGATCCAGAGACTGAAAAGGACTGCAGATGCTGTTGGATTCTGATCTCCCTGCACTCGAAGTGGATTTTCTGGAGCTACAGAAGCCCAATTGGCGCGCTCTCAACGGCGTTGGAAAGTAGACATCCTGGGCTTTCCAGCAATATATGATAGTCCATACTTTGCCCAAGATTTGATGGCCCAAATCGGCGTTCAAAGTCACCCTCAGAAATCCCAGCGTTAAACGCCGGAACTGGCACCTAAATGGGAGTTAAACGCCCAAACTGGCATAAAAGCTGGCGTTTAACTCCAAGAAGAGTCTCTACACGAAAATGCTTCATTGCTCTGCCCAAGCACACACCAAGTGGGCCCGGAAGTGGATTTTTATGTCATTTACTCATCTCTGTACACCCTAGGCTACTAGTTTTCTATAAGTAGGACCTTTTACTATTGTATTTTCATCTTTGGACATCTAGTTCTTAGATCATTTGGGGGCTGGCCTCATGGCCATGCCTAGACCTTGTTCTTATGTATTTTCAACGGTGGAGTTTCTACACACCATAGATTAAGGTGTGGAGCTCTGCTGTACCTCGAGTATTAATGCAATTACTATTGTTCTTCTATTCAATTCCGCTTGTTCTTTGTCCAAGATATCACTTGTTCTTCAACTTGATGAATGTGATGATCCGTGACACTCATCATCATTCTCACTCATGAACAAAGTGACTGACAACCACTCTTGTTCTACAAGCATACGAGGCTCTAGTGTTTATCTCTTGGATTCTTTAACCGGAATCTTCGTGGTATAGGCGAGAACTGATGGCAGCATTCAAGAGAATCCGGAAGGTCTAACCTTGTCTGTGGTATTCTGAGTAGGATTCAATGATTGAATGACTGTGACGTGCTTCAAACTCCTAGCAGGCGGGGCGTTAGTGACAGACGCAAAAGAATCACTGGATTCTATTCCGGCCTGACCGAGAATCGACAGCTGATTAGCCATATGCTGTGACAGAGCATAGGAACATTTTCACTGAGAGGATGGGAGGTAGCTGATGAGCGGATAATTTATACGCTTTTTGGCATTGTTTTTAGTATGTTTTTGGTAGTTTTAGTTGAGTTCTTAGTATATTTTTATTAGTTTTTAGTTAAAATTCACTTTTCTGGACTTTACTATGAGTTTGTGTGTTTTTCTGTGATTTCAGGTATTTTCTGACTGAAATTGAAGGTTCTGAGCAAAAATCTGATCCAGAGACTGAAAAGGACTGCAGATGCTGTTGGATTCTGACCTCCCTGCATTCAAAGTGGATTTTCTGGAGCTACAGAAGCCCAATTGGCGCGCTCTCAACGGCGTTGGAAAGTAGACATCCTGGGCTTTCCAGCAATATATAATAGTCCATACTTTGCCCAAGATTTGATGGCCCAAACCGGCGCTCAAAGTCACCTACAGAAATTCCAGCGTTAAACGCCGGAACTGGAATAAAATTTGGAGTTAAACGCCCAAACTGGCATGAAAGCTGGCGTTTAACTCCAGAAAAGGTCTCTACACGAAAATGCTTCATTGCTCAGCCCAAGCACACACCAAGTGGGCCCGGAAGTGGATTTTTCTGTCATTTACTCATTTCTGTAAACCTTAGGTTACTAGTTTTACTATTAATAGGATCTTTTGACATTGTATCTGTACCTTATGACCTCATGACATTTTTTACACGTTTCTTGTGTACATTCCATGGCATGAGTCTCTAAACCCCATGGTTGGGGGTGAGGAGCTCTGCTGTGTCTTGATGGATTAATGCAATTACTACTGTTTCTTATTCAATCATGCTTGCTTCCATTCCAAGATAATACTTGTTCTTAATCCGGATGAATGTGATGATCCGTGACAATCATCATCATTCTCAACCATGAACGTGTGACTGACAACCACCTCCGTTCTACCTTAGATTGAGTAGTTATCTCTTGGATTCTTTAATCGGAATCTTCGTGGTATAAGCTAGGACTGATGGCGGCATTCAAGAGAATCCGGAAGGTCTAAACCTTGTCTGTGGTATTCTGAGTAGGATTCAATGATTGAATGACTGTGACGTGCTTCAATCTCCTGAAGGCGGGGCGTTAGTGACAGACGCAAAAGAATCACTGGATTCTATTCCGGCCTGATTGAGAACCGACAGATGAATTCCGCTATGCTGTGACAGAGCATATGCAATCGCTTTCACTGAGAGGATGGGAGGTAGCCACTGACAACGGTGAAACCCTACACACAGCTTGCCATGGAAGGAGACTTGCGTGCTTGAAGAAGAAGGCAGTAGGAAAGCAGAGATTCAGAAGATGGAGCATCTCCAAACCTCAACCTGTTCTCCATTACTGCAAAACAAGTAACCATTTCATGTTCTTTTGCTTTCTACAATCAATCCTGATAATTTCTGATATCCTGACTAAGATTTACAAGATAACCATAGCTTGCTTCAAGCCGACAATCTCCGTGGGATCGACCCTTGCTCATGCAAGGTATTACTTGGACGACCCAGTGCACTTGCTGGTTAGTTGTGCGGGATTGCAAAAGTGTGATTGCAATTTCGTGCACCAAGTTTTTGGTGCCGTTGCCAGGGATTGTTTGAGTTTGGACAACTGACGGCTTATCTTGTTGCTTAGATTAGGACTATTTTGTTTTTGTTGGTTTAGAGTCCTTTAGTTGAGTCTAGTTTCATATTTTAAGTTTGGTGTCTTTTTGTGTTTCTCTCTTAATTTTCGTTTTTGCATGTTCTTAGTCTCTTTTTGATTCATAAAAATTCTAAGTTTGGTGTCCTCTTTGTGTTTTTCCCTTAAAAATTTTCGAAAAATTAGTGTTTGATTTCTAAAAATTTTAAGTTTGGTGTCTTTTTGTGTTTTTCTCTTTCCTCTTTTTAAAAATCAAATCTTTTTCATAAAAATTTTTCAATCATATCTTTTTAATTGCTGTTTTCAAAATCTTTTTTTTACTAATTGATTCAGTTCTCAATTTACTTTGATCTTATTCTCTTTTGATTTTCGAATTTTCATTTTAATTTTCCTTTATTTTATTTTAATTTTTTTGGATATTTCAAAAAAAAAAAATACAATAAAAAAAATTTATCTCTTTGCAATCATTATCATTTCCCTTTTGTCCATTATGGACTTAAGTGGAATTAATCAGTCCAGAAGGACTCTGGGGTCATATGCTAACCCCATTACAGCTGCATATGGGAGTAGCATTTGCACGCCCCCCATCAAAGCAAGCAGCTTTGAGCTAAACCCTCAACTCATTATCATAGTGCAGCAAAATTGCCAGTATTCCGGTCTTCCACAAGAAGAACCTACTGAGTTTCTGGCACAGTTCTTGCAAATTGCTGACACAGTACATGATAAAGAGGTAGATCAGGATGTCTACAGACTATTACTGTTTCCATTTGCTGTAAAAGATCAAGCTAAAAGGTGGTTAAATAACTAACCTACAGCAAGCATAAAGACATGGAAACAGTTGTCAGAAAAATTCCTGAATCATTTTTACCCTCCAAAGAGGATGACACAGCTAAGGCTGGACATCCAAGGCTTTAAACAAGAGGATAATGAATCCCTTTACAATGCCTGGGAGAGGTATAGAGGTATGCTAAGGAAATGTCCCTCTGAAATGTTTTCAGAGTGGGTACAGTTAGACATTTTCTACTATGGGCTTATAGAAAAAGCTCAGATGTCTTTAGACCACTCAGCTGGTGGATCTATACACATGAGGAAGACAATTGAAGAAGCTCAAGAGCTTATAGACACTGTTGCTAGAAACCAATATTTGTACTCTAGCAATGAGTTCTCTCCAAAGGAGGAAGTCATGACAGTAGTCAATAATTCTAATCCTCAAGAACAGATGATTGAGCTTAATCAACAATTACTCCTGATGACAGAACAGTTAGCAGAATTTAAAGAGATGCTCTATGAAAATAAAGTTGCTAACAAGAACATAGAACTGCAGTTGAATCAAGCAAAACAGTAGATATCTAAACAGATAACAGAAGAATGTCAAGCAGTTCAACTGAGGAGTGGGAAGACACTGAACAACACCACTCAAAAGAGCAAAAAGTCAAATAAGGAACAATTAACAGAGGATAACCAAGCCACTGTCCAAAATCCCTCTGAGGACAGTAAGAGCCCAGAGAGGAATACTTTTGGCGTTCAAACGCCAGAAAGGGAAGGAAAACTGGCGTTAAACGCCCATTCCTTGCCCAGTTCTGGCGTTCAAACGCCAGAAAAGGGAGACAAGTTGGCGTTAAACGCCCAATGGGTAGCCAAGTCTGGCGTTCAAACGCCACAAAGGAGTCAGACACTTGCAAGTGCTGATAACAATCCCTCTAACAAGGCTTCTTCAACCACTTCTGTAAGGAATAAACCTGCAGAATCTAAGGTTGAAGAATATCAAGCCAAGATGCCTTATCCTCAGAGACTCCGCAAAGCGGAGCAGGATAAGCAATTTGCCCGCTTTGCAGACTACCTAAGGACTCTTGAAATAAAGATTCCGTTTGCAGAGGCACTTGAGCAAATACCTTCTTATGCTAAGTTCATGAAAGAAATCTTAAGTCATAAGAAGGATTGGAGAGAAACTGAAAAGGTGTTTCTCACTGAAGAATGCAGTGCAGTCATTCTGAAAAGCTTACCAGAAAAGCTTCAAGATCCAGGAAGCTTTATGATACCATGCACATTAGAAGGTGCTTGCACCAAGACAGCCCTATGTGATCTTGGAGCAAGCATCAATCTAATACCTGCATCCACTATCAGAAAGCTTGGTTTGACTGGAGAAGTTAAACCAACCCGGATATGCCTCCAACTTGCTGATGGCTCCATTAAATATCCATCAGGCATAATAGAGGATATGATTATCAAGGTTGGGCCATTTGCCTTTCCAACTGACTTTGTAGTGCTGGAAATGGAGGAGCACAAGAGTGCAACTCTCATTCTAGGAAGACCTTTCCTAGCAACTGGACGAACTCTCATTGATGTACAAAAGGGGGAAATAACCTTGAGAGTCAATGAGGATGAGTTCAAGTTGAATGTTGTTAAAGCTATGCAACATCCAGACACATCAAATGACTGCATGAGCACTGATATTATTGACTCTTTGGTGGAGGAGGTCAATATGACTGAAAGTCTTGAATCAGAGCTAGAGGACATCTTTAAAGATGTTCAGCCTTATCTTGAGGAACTAAAGGAAATAAAAGAAATTCCGAAAATTCCTCAGGAAGAAGACAAGCCTCCTAAACCAGAGCTCAAACCATTACCACCATCCTTGAAATATGCATTTCTAGGAGAAGGCGGCACTTTTCCAGTGATCATAAGCTCTGCTTTAAATCCACAGGAAGAGGAAGCACTAATTCAAGTGCTAAGGACACACAAGACAGCTCTTGGGTGGTCCATAAGTGATCTTAAGGGCATTAGCCCAGCAAGATGCATGCACAAGATCCTATTGGAGGATGATGCTAAGCCAGTGGTTCAACCACAAAGGCGGCTAAATCCAGCCATGAGGGAAGTGGTGCAGAAAGAGGTCACTAAGCTACTAGAGGCTGGGATTATTTATCCTATTTCTGACAGCCCCTGGGTGAGCCCTGTCCATGTTGTCCCCAAAAAGGGAGGCATAACAGTGGTTCATAATGAAAAGAATGAACTGGTTCCTACAAGAACAGTTACAGGGTGGCGTATGTGTATTGACTACAGAAGGCTCAATACAGTCACCAGAAAGGATCATTTTCCTTTACCATTCATAGACCAGATGCTAGAGAGACTAGCAGGTCATGAATACTACTGCTTTTTGGACGGCTACTCAGGTTACAACCAAATTGCAGTAGATCCTCAGGACCAAGAGAAAATAGCATTTACATGTCCTTCTGGAGTATTTGCCTACAGAAGGATGCCTTTTGGTCTGTGTAATGCACCTGCAACCTTTCAGAGGTGCATGCTCTCTATCTTCTCAGATATGGTAGAGAAATTTCTGGAAGTCTTCATGGATGACTTTTCAGTGTTTGGAGACTCATTCAGCTCCTGCCTTAACCATCTAGCACTTGTTCTGAAAAGATGCCAAGAGACCAACCTAGTTTTAAACTAGGAAAAATGTCACTTTATGGTGACTGAAGGGATTGTCCTTGGGCATAAAATTTCAAACAAGGGAATAGAGGTGGATCAAGCTAAAGTTGAAGTAATTGAAAAATTACCTCCACCTACTAATGTTAAGGCAATCAGAAGCTTTCTGGGGCATGCAGGATTCTACAGAAGGTTTATAAAGGATTTTTCAAAAATTGCCAAACCTCTGAGTAATCTGCTAGCTGCTGACACGCCATTTATCTTTGATAAGGAGTGTCTGCAGGCGTTTGAGACCCTGAAAGCTAAACTGGTCACAGCACCAGTCATCTCTGCACCAGACTGGACATTACCATTTGAACTAATGTGTGATGCCAGTGACCATGCCATTGGTGCAGTATTGGGACAAAGGCATGGTAAGCTTCTGCACGTCATTTATTATGGCAGCCGTATCCTAAATGATGCACAGAAGAACTACACAACCACAGAAAAGGAGTTACTTGCAGTGGTTTATGCCATTGACAAGTTCAGATCTTATTTAGTAGGATCAAAAGTGATTGTGTACACTGACCATGCTGCTCTTAAATATCTACTCACAAAGCAGGATTCAAAGCCCAGGCTCATAAGATGGGTGTTGCTTCTGCAAGAGTTTGATATAGAAATAAGAGACAGAAAAGGGACAGAGAATCAAGTAGCTGATCACCTGTCAAGGATAGAACCAGTAGCAGGAGCATCCCTCCCTCCTACTGAGATCTCTGAAACCTTTCCGGATGAGCAATTGTTTGCTATTCAGGAAGTTCCGTGGCTTGCAGACAGTGCAGACTATAAAGGTTCTCCTTCTGTAACCATGGAGAGGAAGCATGAAGAGCTTCTCTCAAAACAGAGTCAAACAGAGCCCCCACAGTCAAACTCTAAGTTTGGTGTTGGGAGGCCACCACCAACTTCTAAGTTTGGTGTTGAACCCCCACATTCAAACTCTAAGTTTGGTGTTGGGAGGTTCCAACATTGCTCTAAGCCTCCGTGAGGCTCCATGAGGGCTCACCGTCAAGCTACTGACATTAAAGAAGCGCTTGTTGGGAGGCAACCCAATGTTTTATAATTAACTATTTTCTTTTGTTATTTTATGTTTTTTGTAGGTTGATGATCATGAGAAGTCACAAAATCAATTGAAAAAGCAAAAACAGAATGAAAAATAGGAAGGAAAACAGCACACCCTGGAGGAAGAACTCACTGGCGTTTAAACGCCAGTGAGGCTAGCAGTTGGGCGTTTAACGCCCAGTCTGGCACCATTCTGGGTGTTTAACGCCAGAAAGGGGCACCAGACTGGCGTTAAACGCCAGGAAAGGGCAAGAACCTGGCGTTAAACGCCAGAAATGGGCACCAGCCCGGCGTTTAACGCCAGAATTGGCTCAAAACATGATTTTTGATGCCATTTGGTGCAGGGATGACTTTTCCTTGACACCTAAGGATCTGTGGACCCCACAGGATCCCCACAAACCCCTTACCTATCAAATCCCATCTCTCTCTTCACCACTCACCTCCATAAAACCCCACTTACCTCATCATCCAAATTCAAACCACTACTTCTTCCCCTTTTGGCCTAACCACAAAGCCATCTCCCTCTCCTCCATTTCTTTTTCTTCTACTCTCTTCTTTCTTCTTTTGCTCGAGGACGAGCAAACCTTTTAAGTTTGGTGTTGTGGTAAAAGCATTGCTTTTTGTTTTTCCATAACCATTTATGGCATCCAAAGCCAGTTCAACTGAGAAGGCATGACCTCAAGCCCATCACTAAGAAGAAGATGGATCAAACAAGAGACCCCTCTCATCATGAGATCCCTGAGATATCTCAAGGGATGCACTTTCCTCCACAAGACTATTGGGAGCAACTGAACACCTCCCTAGGAGAATTTGGGACAACTAAGGGTGGAGCACCAAGAACATGCCATCATCCTCCATGAAATTAGAGAAGATCAAAGAATCATGAGAGATAAGCAACAAAGACAAGGAAGAGACATTGAGGAGCTCAAGCACTCCATAAGACCTTCAAGAGGAAGAACAAGCCGCCATCACTGAGGTGGACCCGTTCTTTAATCTCCTTGTTCTTTATTTTCCTGTTTTTCGAATTTTAGTGCTTTATGTTTATCCATGCTTGTGTCTTATGATCATTAGTTTCTTAGTGTCTATGCCTTAAAGCTATGAACATGAATCCATCACCTTTCTTAAATGAAAACTGTTTTTATCACAAAAGAACAAGAAGTACAAGATTTCAAATTCATCTTTAAAACTAGCTTAATTAGTTTGATGTGGTGACAATACTTGTTGTTTTCTGAATGTATGCTTAAACAGTGCATAGGTCTTTTGAATTTGTGGTTCATGAATGTTAAAATTGTTGGCTCTTGAAAGAATGATGAAAAAGGAGACATGTTACTGAGGGTCTGAAAAACCATAAAAATGATTCTTGAAGCAAGAAAAAGCAGTGAATACAAAAAAAAAAGAGAAGAAAAGAGAAAAAGAAGGAGAAAAACGAAAAAAAAGGGAGAAAAAGAAAAAGAAAGAAATAAAGTTGTGATCCAAGGCAATAAGAGTGTGCTTAAGAACCCTGGACACCTCTAATTGGGGACTTTAGCAAAGCTGAGTCACAATCTGAAAAGGTTCACCCAATTATGTGTCTGTGGCATGTATGTATCCGGTGGTAATACTGGAAGACAGAGTGCTTTGGGCCACGGCCAAGACTCAATAAGTAGCTGTGTTCAAGAATCATCATACTTAACTAGGAGAATCAATAACACTATCTGGATTCGGAGTTCCTAAAGAAGCCAGTCATTCTGAATTTCAAAGGATAAAGTGAGATGCCAAAACTGTTCGGAGACAAAAAGCTACTAGTCCCGCTCATCTAATTTGGAGCTTAGTTTCATTGATAATTTAGAGTCTATAGTATATTCTCTTCTTTTTATCCTATTTTGATTTTTAGTTGCTTGGGGACAAGCAACAATTTAAGTTTGGTGTTGTGATGAGCGGATAATTTATACGCTTTTTGGCATTGTTTTTAGTATGTTTTTGGTAGTTTTAGTTGAGTTCTTAGTATATTTTTATTAGTTTTTAGTTAAAATTCACTTTTCTGGACTTTACTATGAGTTTGTGTGTTTTTCTGTGATTTTAGGTATTTTCTGACTGAAATTGAAGGTTCTGAGCAAAAATCTGATCCAGAGACTGAAAAGGACTGCAGATGCTGTTGGATTCTGACCTCCCTGCATTCGAAGTGGACTTTCTGGAGCTACAGAAGCCCAATTGGCGCGCTCTCAATGGCGTTGGAAAGTAGACATCCTGGGCTTTCCAGCAATATATAATAGTCCATACTTTGCCCAAGATTTGATGGCCCAAACCGGCGCTCAAAGTCACCTACAGAAATTCCAGCGTTAAACGCCGGAACTGGAATAAAATTTGGAGTTAAACGCCCAAACTGGCATGAAAGCTGGCGTTTAACTCCAGAAAAGGTCTCTACACGAAAATGCTTCATTGCTCAGCCCAAGCACACACCAAGTGGGCCCGGAAGTGGATTTTTCTGTCATTTACTCATTTCTGTAAACCTTAGGTTACTAGTTTTACTATTAATAGGATCTTTTGACATTGTATCTGTACCTTATGACCTCATGACATTTTTTACACGTTTCTTGTGTACATTCCACGGCATGAGTCTCTAAACCCCATGGTTGGGGGTGAGGAGCTCTGCTGTGTCTTGATGGATTAATGCAATTACTACTGTTTCTTATTCAATCATGCTTGCTTCCATTCCAAGATAATACTTGTTCTTAATCCGGATGAATGTGATGATCCGTGACAATCATCATCATTCTCAACCATGAACGTGTGACTGACAACCACCTCCGTTCTACCTTAGATTGAGTAGTTATCTCTTGGATTCTTTAATCGGAATCTTCGTGGTATAAGCTAGGACTGATGGCGGCATTCAAGAGAATCCGGAAGGTCTAAACCTTGTCTGTGGTATTCTGAGTAGGATTCAATGATTGAATGACTGTGACGTGCTTCAATCTCCTGAAGGCGGGGCGTTAGTGACAGACGCAAAAGAATCACTGGATTCTATTCCGGCCTGATTGAGAACCGACAGATGAATTCCGCTATGCTGTGACAGAGCATATGCAATCGCTTTCACTGAGAGGATGGGAGGTAGCCACTGACAACGGTGAAACCCTACACACAGCTTGCCATGGAAGGAGACTTGCGTGCTTGAAGAAGAAGGCAGTAGGAAAGCAGAGATTCAGAAGATGGAGCATCTCCAAACCTCAACCTGTTCTCCATTACTGCAAAACAAGTAACCATTTCATGTTCTTTTGCTTTCTACAATCAATCCTGATAATTTCTGATATCCTGACTAAGATTTACAAGATAACCATAGCTTGCTTCAAGCCGACAATCTCCGTGGGATCGACCCTTGCTCACGCAAGGTATTACTTGGACGACCCAGTGCACTTGCTGGTTAGTTGTGCGGGATTGCAAAAGTGTGATTGCAATTTCGTGCACCAGTAGCCACTGACAACGGTGAAACCCTACATACAGCTTGCCATGGAAAGGAGTAAGAAGGATTGGATGAAGACAGTAGGAAAGCAGAGAGACGGAAGGGAAGGCATCTTCATACGCTTATCTGAAGCTCTCACCAATGATATACATAAGTATCTCTATCTTTATCTTTATGCTTTATTCATCATCTATACCCATTTGAGTCTGCCTGACTGAGATTTACAAGGTGACCATAGCTTGCTTCATACCAACAATCTCCGTGGGATCGACCCTTACTCGCGTAAGGTATTACTTGGACGACCCAGTGCACTTGCTGGTTAGTTGTGCAAAGTTGTGTAGTGAATCACAATTTCGCGAAAATTATACACTTTTAGGTAGTTTTTAGTAAGATCTAGCTACTTTTAGGGATGTTTTTATTGGTTTTTATGCAAAATTCACATTTCTGGACTTTACTATGAGTTCGTGTGTTTTTCTGTGATTTCAGGTATTTTCTAGCTGAAATTAAGGGACCTGAGCAAAAATCTGATAGAAGGCTGACAAAGGACTGCTGATGCTGTTGGATTCTGACCTCCCTGTACTCGGAATGGATTTTCTGGAGCTATAGAACTCCAAATGGCGTGCTCTCAATTGTGTTGAAAAGTAGACATCCAGGGCTTTCCAGCAATATATAATAGTCCATACTTTATTCGAGTTTAAATGACACAAACTGGCATTCAACGCCAGTTCCATGCTGCATTCTGGAGTAAAACGCCAGAAACACGTCACAAACCAGAGTTAAACGCCAGAAACACGTTACAACTTGACGTTTAACTCCATGAGGAGCCTTATAGAAACACCTATAATTTGAAATGGAGAAATCACCTGAATTTCTCATGGAAGGATCAACAAAAGTCTCAACAAGGCTTTAATAATGGTGGAAGAAATAGGCTCAGCAATAGCAAGCCTTTTCCATCATCTTCTCAGCAACAGACAGAGAATTCTGAGCAGAGCTCCTCTAACTTAGCAAACATAGTCTCTGATCTGTCTAAGGCCACTTTAAGTTTCATGAGTGAAACAAGGTCCTCCATTAGAAATTTGGAAGCACAAGTGGGCCAGCTGAGTAAGAAAGTTACTGAAACTCCTCCTATTACTCTCCCAAGCAATACTGAAGAGAATCCAAAAAGAGAGTGCAAGGCCATTGACATAATCAACATGGCTAGACCTAGAGAGGAAGGAGAGGACGTGAATCCCAATGAGAAAGACCTCATGGACGTCTCTCAAGCAAGAAGGAGTTCCCTATTGAGGACCTAAAGGAATCTGAAGGTTATATAGAGACCATAGAGATCCCATTAAACCTCCTTCTGCCATTCATAAGTTCTAAAGACTATTCTTCCTCTGAAGAGGATGAAGATGTAACTGGAGAGCAAGTTGCTCAATATCTTGGAGCCATCATGAAGTTGAATGCCAAGTTGTTTGGTAATGAGACTTGGGAAGGTGAACCTCCCTTACTTATTAGTGAACTAGATACATGGGTTCAGCAAACTTTACCTCAAAAAAGACAAGATCCTGGCAAATTCTTAATACCCTGTACCATAGGCACCATGACCTTTGACAAGGCTCTGTGTGACCTAGGGTCAGGCATAAATCTTATGCCACTCTTTGTAATGGAGAAACTGGGGATCATTGAGATACAGCCTGCCATATTCTCATTACAAATGGTAGACAAGTCAGTAAGACAAGCTTATGGATTGGTAGAGGACGGTTAGTGAAGGTTGAAGGCCTTTACATCCCTGCTAATTTCATAATCTTAGACACTAGGAAGGAGGAGGATGAATGCATCATCCTTGGAAGACCTTACCTAGCCATAGCAGGAGCTGTGATAGATGTTAACAGAGGAGAACTAGTCCTTCAATTGAATGGGAACTACCTTGGTTTAAGACCCAAGGTTATCCTTCTGTAAACATGGAAAAGAGACACGATAAGCTTCTCTCAATACAGAGTCAAACAAAGCCCCCACAATCAAACTCTAAGTTTGGTGTTGGGAGGCCACAACCAAACTCTAAGTTTGGTGTTGGGGGGCCCTCATCATGCTCTGAACATCTATGAGGCTCCATGAGAGCCCACTGTCAAGCTAGTGACATTAAAGAAGCGCTTATTGGAAGGCAACCAATTTTTAATTATCTAATTTTATTTTCATTTTTATTGTTCTTTTATGTTTTATTAGGTTCATGATCATGTGGAGTCACGAAAAAAATACTAAAATTAAAAACAGAATCAAAAATAGTAGAAGAAAAATCACACCCTGGAGGAAGGACTTACTGGCGTTTAAACGCCAGTAAGGAGCATCTGGCTGGCATTCAATGCCAGAACATAGCATGGATCTGGCGTTAAACGCCAGAAACAAGCAACATCCTGGCGTTTAAACGCCAGGAATACACCCTGAGGAAAGCTGGCGCTGAACGCCAGAAACAAGCATGGAACTGGCGTTCAACGCCAGAAACATGCTGCAGATGGGCGTTGAACGCCCAAAACAAGCATCAATCTGATGTTCAAACGCCAAAATTGCATGCAAAAGCGTTTTGCACGCCTCATTGGTGCAGGGATGTAAATCCTTGACACCTCAGGATCTGTGGACCTCACAGGATCCCCACCTACCTCACCTTCTCTCTCTCCATTCATGGTCATCCCTTCTGTTTTTCATTCACCACTCACATCCATCCACTCTTCCCCATACACCCCACCTACCTTCAAAATTCAAAATCTCTTTCCCACCCAATCCCACCCATATAGCCGAATACACACCTCCCTCCATCTCCTCCATATCTTCTTCTTCTTCTATTATTTCTTCTTTTGCTCGAGGGCGAGCAACATTCTAAGTTTGGTGTGGTAAAAGCATAGCTTTTCTTTATTTTTCCATAACCATTGATGGCACCTAAGGCCAAAAGAAACCTCTAAAAAGAGGAAAGGGAAGACAAAAGCTTCCACCTCCGAGTCATGGGAGATGGAGAGATTCATCTCAAGGGTCCATATCTCAGTAGAAGAGCATTTGACTGCACATCAAGAGAGCATAAGGAATTCTCTCATCAAGAAATCCCTGAGATACCTCAGGGATACATTTTCCTCCACACAATTATTGGGAGCAACTAAGGATAGGAGCATCAAAATCACTAGGGATCAAGCAACAGATGCAAGGAAGAGACATAGAGGAGCTCAAAAAGCACCATTGGTCCTTCAAAAAGGCGCCACCCTCACTAAGATGGACTCATTCCTTAACTTCCTTGTTCTTAATTCTCTGTTTTTCGATTTTATGCTATATATTTGTCTATGTTTTGTGTCTTTATTACACGATCATTAGTATTTAGTAACTATGTTTTAAGGCTATGAATAATTCCATGAATCCTTCACCTTTCTTAAATGAAAAATGTTTTTAATTCAAAAAGAACAAAAAGTACATGAGTTTCAAATTCATCCTTGAATTTAGTTTAATTATATTGATGTGGTGACAATACTTTTTGTTTTCTGAATGAATGCTTAAACAGTGCATGATTTTTGATCTTGTTGTTTATGAATGTTAAAATTGTTGGCTCTTGAAAGAATAATGAACAAAGAGAAATGTTATTGATGATCTAAAAAATCATAAAATTGATTCTTGAAGCAAGAAAAAGCAGTGAATAGCAAAAGCTTGCGGAAAAAAATATTTATGGCGAAAAAAATAATAATAAAAGAAAAAGAAAAACCAAACAGAAAAAGCCAATAACCCTTAAAACCAAAAGGCAAGGGTAAAAAGGATCCAAGGCTTTGAGGATCAATGGATAGGAGGGCCCAAGGAAATAAAATCCAGGCCTAAGCGGCTAAATCAAGCTGTCTCTAACCATGTGCTTGTGGCATGCAGGTCCAAGTGAAAAGCTTGAGATTGAGTGGTTAAAGTCGTGATCCAAAGTAAAAAGAGTGTGCTTAAGAGCTCTGGACACCTCTAACTGGGGACTTTAGCAAAGCTAAGTCACAATCTGAAAAGGTTCACCCAGTTATGTGTTTGTGGCATTTATGTATTCGGTGGTAATACTGGAAAACAAAGTGCTTAGGGCCATGGCCAAGACCCATAAAAGTAGTTGTGTTCAAGAATCAACAAACTTAACTAGGAGAATCAATAACACTATCTGAAATTATAAGTTCCTATAGAAGCCAATCATTTTAAACTTCAAAGGAAAAAGTGAGATGCCAAAACTGTTCAGAAGCAAAAAGCTACAAGTCCCGCTCATCTAATTAGAACTAATATTCATTGATATTTTGGGGTTTATAGTATATTCTCTTCTTTTTATCCTATTTGATTTTTAGTTGCTTGGGGACAAGCAACAATTTAAGTTTGGTGTTGTGATGAGCGGATAATTTATACGCTTTTTGGCATTGTTTTTAGGTAAATTTTAGTAGGATCTAGCTACTTTTAGGGATGTTTTTATTGGTTTTTATGTTAAATTCACATTTCTGGACTTTACTATGAGTTTGTGTGTTTTTCTGTGATTTCAGGTATTTTCTGGCTGAAATCGAGGGACCTGAGCAAAACTCTGAAAGAAGGCTGACAAAGGACTGCTGATGCTGTTGGAATCTGACCTTCCTGCACTCAAAATGAATTTTCTTGAGCTACAGAACTCCAAATAGCGTGCTCTCAACAGCGTTGGAAAGTAGACATCCAGAGCTTTCCAGCAATATATAATAGTCCATACTTTATTCGAGATTTGATGACGTAAACTGGCGCTCAACGCCAGTTCCATGCTGCATTCTAGAGTCAAACGCCAGAAACACGTCACGAACCAGAGTTGAACGCCAAAAATACGTTACAACTTGGCATTCAACTCCAATAGAAGCCCCAGCTCGTGTAAAGATCAAGTTCAGCCCAAACACACACCAAGTGGACCCCGGAAGTGGATTTATGCATCAATTACTTACTTCTGTAAACCCTAGTAGCTAGTTTAGTATAAATAGAACTTTTTAATAGTCTTTTGATTAATCTTTGACTATCTAGTCTCTTGACCATTCGATCTTTCATGGGGGCTGGCCATTCGGCCATGCCTGGACCTTCATCACTTATGTATTTTCAACGGTGGAGTTTCTACACACCATAGATTAAGGGTGTGGAGCTCTGCTGTACCTCAAGTTTTAATGAAATTACTACTATTTTCTATTCAATTCGATTTATTCTTGTTCTAAGATACCATTCGTACTTCAACCTGATGGATGTGATGATCTGTGACACTCATCATCATCCATCCTAATGAACGCGTGCCTGACAACCACTTCTGTTCTACAAGCGAAAGCTAGAGTGCGTATCTCTTGGATTCCTGATGCGCGACGCATGGTTGCCCCTCGCCTGACAACCGAGCCTTCCATTCCGTGAGATCAGAGTCTTCGTGGTATAAGCTAGAATTGATGGCGGCATTCATGAGAATCCGGAAAGTCTAAACCTTGTCTGTGATATTCCGAGTAGGATTCTGGGATTGAATGACTGTGACGAGCTTCAAACTCGCGATTGTTGGGCGTGATGACAAACGCAAAAGAATCAAGGGATTCTATTCCGACATGATCGAGAACCGACAGATGATTAGCTGTGCTGTGACAGAGTATTTGGACCTTTTTCACTGAGAGGATGGGATGTAGCCATTGACAACGGTGATGCCCTACATACAGCATGCCATGGAAAGGAGTAAGAAGGATTGGATGAAAGTAGTAGGAAAGTAGAGATTCAGAAGGAACACAGCATCTCCATACACTTATCTGAAATTCCCACCATTGAACTACATGAGTAACTCTATGTTTATTTTCTGTTTATTTATTATTAATATTCGAAAACTTCATAACAAATTATTATCCGCCTGACTGAGATTTACAAGATGACCATAGCTTGCTTCATACCAACAATCTCTGTGGGATCGACCCTTACTCACGTAAGGTTTATTACTAGGACGACCCAGTACACTTACTAGTTAGTTGTGCGGAGTTGTGACAAAGTGTGATTCACGTTTGAGAGCACCAAGTCTTTGGAGCCATTGTTGATGATCACAATTTCGTCCACCATTATGTATAAAATTATTTCTAAAGTTATGGTGCACCGACTACAAGGTATTATGAATAAAAATCATAAGCCCAAATCAGAGTGCTTTTCTCAAAGGTAGACTCATTTCAGATAATATTCTAATTGCCCACGAATGTATGCACTATTTGAAAAAATAAGAGAGGTGGAGCAGATCATGAGATGGCTATTAAACTAGATATGAGCAAGGCTTATTGTTTCGAGGGTTACCTGAAACTGGAGGTCGATCTCGGATGAGATCTTCTGTACTGGTTGGTACCGTTGTGTCCGACTATAGGAGATGGCCGGAGCGGTTGCGTTCGACTCGTTGGCTTGACTGCACTTCTGATCCTTGGCCACCGGAGGGTGGGGGGTACCTGCAAGAGACTCTGATGCTTAAGTTAGCACGGGTATTAAACAGGTTTTTAAGTGTAGATCAGAGTATGAATTATACCTGGGTGCTCCAGTGTATTTATAGTAGTGTGAGCTGACCTTTTTGATAAGATAAGTTGGTTATCTTATCTTATCTTTATCTTGAGTGGAGTCAGCTTATCTTTAAGGGAACCGCCTCTATCTCTGTAGGCTCGGAATGCCTTTGGATTTGGGTCGTGTTCCTCTGTTTAGGCCCTTTACTGGGCTTTCCTGTTGATTTATCCGAGCTCTTTGAGAAGAGGTCAGCTAGTCGGATCTAAAGTGGTCGGTCGCTTTGTCGCCGATCGTCCCGGGTCAGATAGCTCGACCCTATGAACAGTGCCCCTGCTTGAGCTCGGTCTTCTTTTTTGAGGTCGAGTCCTTGACTTCGGTCTTTCTCTAGCGAAGCCGAACTCAAGCATTTTGTCGATTCCTCTTGTAGCAACTTTTGAATGTAGAACGTTTTCCTCTAAAAGCGCGCACTTTTATATCGGCGCTTTGGAAACATGCGAGGGTTTAATGCCTTCATTAATTTTAACATTAATTGCCCCGTTTCCTTTAGGCTCTTTTATTTTGATTTTGAAAACCCATAAACGGTTTCTCTTCTTCGCGCATTTCTGGTGCACGAAATTGCAATAACACTTTTGCAATCCCGTACAACTAACCAGCAAGTGCACTGGGTCGTCCAAGTAATACCTTGCGTGAGCAAGGGTCGATCCCACGGAGATTGTCGGCTTGAAGCAAGCTATGGTTATCTTGTAAATCTTAGTCAGGATATCAGAAATTATCAAGATTGATTGTAAAAAGCAAAAGAACATGAAATTAGTACTTGATCAGCAGTAATGGAGAATAGGTTGAGGCTCTGGAGATGCTCCATCTTCTGAATCTCTGCTTTCTTACTGTCTTCTTCATCAAACACGCAAGGCTCCTTCCATGGCAAGCTGTATGTAGGGTTTCACCGTTGTCAGTGGCTACCTCCCATCCTCTCAGTGAAAATGTTCCTATGCTCTGTCACAGCATGGCTAATCAGCTGTCGGTTCTCGGTCAGGCCGGAATAGAATCCATCGATCCTTTTGCGTCTGTCACTAACGCCCCGCCTGCTAGGAGTTTGAAGCACGTCACAGTCATTCAGTCATTGAATCCTACTCAGAATACCACAGATAAGGTTTAGACCTTCCGGATTCTCTTGAATGCCGCCATCAGTTCTAGCTTATACCACGAAGATTCTGGTTAAGGAATCCAAGAGATATCTACTCAATCTAAGGTAGAACAGAGGTGATTGTCAGGCACATGTTCATAGTTGAGAATGATGATGAGTGTCACGGATCATCACATTCATCCGGGTTAAGAGCAAGTGATATCTTAGAATGGAAGCAAGCATAATTGAATAAGAAACAGTAGTAATTGCATTAATCCATCAAGACACAGCAGAGCTCCTCACCCCCAACCATGGGGTTTAGAGACTCATGCCGTGGAATGTACACAAAGAAACGTGTAAAAATGTCATGTCGTACAGATACAATGTCAAAAGATCCTATTAATAGTAAACTAGTATCCTAAGGTTTACAGAAATGAGTAAATGACATAAAAATCCACTTCCGGGCCCACTTGGTGTGTGCTTGGGCTGAGCAATGAAGCATTTTCGTGTAGAGACCTTTTCTGGAGTTAAACGCCAGCTTTCATGCCAGTTTGGGCGTTTAACTCCAAGTTTTATGCCAGTTCCGGCGTTTAACGCTGGAATTTCTGAGGCCGAATTGCTACGCCGGTTTGGGCCATCAAATCTTGGGCAAAGTATGGACTATCATATATTGCTGGAAAGCCCAGGATGTCTACTTTAGCGCGCCAATTGGGCTTCTGTAGCTCCAGAAAATCCACTTCGAGTGCAGGGAGGTCAGAATCCAACAGCATCTGCAGTCCTTTTCAGTCTCTGAATCAGATTTTTGCTCAGAACCTTCAATTTCAGTCAGAAAATACCTGAAATCACAGAAAAACACACAAACTCATAGTAAAGTCCAGAAAAGTGAATTTTAACTAAAAACTAATAAAAATATACTAAAAACTAACTAAAAGATACTGAAAACATACTAAAAACAATGCCAAAAAGCGTACAAATTATCCGCTCATCACAACACCAAACTTAAATTGTTGCTTGTCCCCAAGCAACTGAAAATCAAAATAGGATAAAAAGAAGAGAATATACTATAGACTCCAAAATATCAAAGAAACATAGTTCCAATTAGATGAGCGGGACTAGTAGCTTTTGCCTCCGAACAGTTTTGGCATCTCACTCTATCCTTTGAAGTTCAAAATGATTGGCATCTATGAGAACTCAGAACTCAGATAGTGTTATTGATTCTCCTAGTTAAGTATGATGATTCTTGAACATAGCTAGTGTGTGAGTCTTAGCTGTGGCCCAAAGCACTCTGTCTTCCAGTATTACCACCGGATACATACATGCCACAGACACATAATTGGGTGAACCTTTTTAGATTGTGACTCAGCTTTGCTAGAGTCCCCAATTAGAGGTGTCCAAGGTTCTTAAGCACACTCTTTTTGCCTTGGTTCACAATATTATTTCTTTCTTTTTCTTTTTCTTCTCTTTTCTCTTTTTTTTTCGAAATTTTTTTTTTGCTTTTTTGCTTTTTCTTGCTTCAAGAATCAATTTAATGATTTTTCAGATCCTCAATAACAGTTCTCTTTCTCCTCATTCTTTCAAGAGCCAACAATTTTAACATTCTCACAACAACAAATTCAAGAGACATATGCACTGTTCAAGCATTCATTCAGAAAACAAAAAGTATTGTCACCACATCAAACTAATTCAACTAGTTTCAGAGATAAATTTCGAAATCCTGTACTTCTTGTTCTTTTGTGATTAAAGCATTTTTCCTTTAAGAGAGGTGATGGATTCATAGGACATTCATAGCTTTTAAGGCATAAACTTTAAATTTTATTAATTATGAATTAAGAACAAGACTCAGAAAATAAATATAAGATGAAACTAAAAAATAGAAAAACAAAACAAAAAACGAAAAAAAAATAAGCTCCTAAAGATAGAGGTTTTCACAGAGTTAGGACTCAACAACCTTGATTTTGAGAAGTGGATGCTCCCTCAGCTTGAGAGGAGAGCTTTTGGCGTTTCATTTCTTGGATTTCACGCCCCTGCTTCTCTTGTTCTTTCAGCAATTTGCAGAGCATGCAGTTCTGATTCTGCTGTTCTTCCTTAAGTTGCTCCATAGTCTCTTGCAACTTGGTGATAGATGCTTCTAGGCTGGCCCAGTAGCCAATTTCAGGAAATTCAGGGAGGAACTCCTGCGCCCTCCTTTTGATAGAGTTTTCTTGCACTTGTCCTTCCATTGACTTCTTGGTGATTGGATGTTCAATGGGTATGAATTCATCTACTCCCATCTTCACCCCAGCCTCTTTACAGAGCAAGGAGATTAAGCTTGGGTAAGCCAGTTTGGCTTCAGTGGAATTTTTATTTGCAATTGTGTAGATCTCACAGGCAATCACATGATGAACCTCCACTTCTTTTCCAAGCATAATGCAATGAATCATCACTGCTCTCTTGATGGTAACCTCAGAACGGTTGCTAGTGGGCAATATGGAACGCCCAATAAAGTCTAGCCAACCTCTTGCAATTGGTTTGAGGTCTCCCCTCTTGAGTTGGTTTGGGACACCCTTAGAATTGGTTATCCACTTAGTTCCAGGGAGGCATATGTCCTCTAGAACTTGATCCAATCCTTTATCTACTCTCACCATCCTCCTATTAAAGGAGTCAGGATCATCTTTCAGTTGAGGCAACTTGAAGATTTCTCTTATTTTGTCCAGATGGAAGTACATAACTTTCCCTCTGACCATGGTTCTGTAGGTATGGTAAGCGGTTCCAGTCATTCTCTGCTTATCTGTCAGCCACAGATTGGAGTAGAATTCCTGAACCATGTTCCTTCCAACCTTTGTCTCAGGATTGGTTAGAACTTCCCATCCTCTGTTTCGAATTTGCTCTTGGATCCCCGGATATTCATCTTCTTTCAGATCAAATTTTACTTCCGGGATCACTGACCTCAGACCCATTATTTTGTGATAATGGTCTTCATGTTCTTTGGTTAAGAACTTCTCTTGATTCCAAAGATTCTTTGGATTATTATCTTTCTTGCCTCTTAAATTGGTTTGTTTTCCCTTAGGAGCCATGATATTGATGAATTTTGGCTTAGTGATCACGGAAAAGCACACCAAACTTAGAGGTTTGCTTGTCCTCAAGCAAAAGAAAGGAAGGAAGAGAGAGGGAGGAAGAGGAAATTCGAATGGTGTGGTGGAAAGAGGGAACCAAACGTGAATTTATAAGGTGGGGAGGGGAGTTTTCGAAAAAAAAGAGAGAAATTTGAAAGGAGATTTGAGAAGATATGGAAAGAAATTGAGAAAGGGTGAAGTTTTTGAACAATGTTTGTAATTGATTTGAAATAAATTTGAAGAATGGTTTTGATTTGTGAAGATTTGAAAGTGAATGATGAAAGGTTGAAGTGCATTTATGTAGAAGAGTATGGGTAATAAAAGGAAAGTTTGAAAAAATCTGAGTTGAAAACGAAACTGTGGTCCCCCCCCACCTTTCTGGCGTTAAACGCCCAGAATGGCACCCATTCTGGCATTTAACGCCCAATTGTTGCCCCTTTTGGGCGTTTAACGCCCAGCCAGGTGCCCTGGCTGGCGTTAAACGCCAGAAAGCCTTTGTCACTGGGCGTTTTTCTAAACGCCCAGGATGCTGCACACCTGGCGTTAAACGCCCAGAATGGTGCCCATTCTGGCGTTTAACGCCCAAAATGGCACCATTCCTGGCGTTAAACGCCCAGAATGGTACCCATTCTGGCGTTTAACGCCCAAAATGTCCCTTACTGGCGTTTTTTCGCCAGTAAGCTCATTTTCTCTGCTTTTTGAGCTGAATCCTTCTGTAACTCTGTGAATTCCTTCATTTTTGATATACTTGCCTCTGTAAGAACTAATCATATAACCTCCTAATGACTGGGTTGCCTCCCAGCAAGCGCTTCTTTACTGTCTTTAGCTGGACCTTTATTGAGAATCACTCAAGTCTCAGTTTTGAGTATTCCTGCTCAAAATTGCTCTCAAGATAATGCTTGATTCTCTGTCCATTAACAATGAACTTTTTGTCAGAATCAATATCTTGAAGCTCAATATATCCATATGGTGACACTCCTGTGATCACATACGGACCCCTCCACCGGGATTTGAGTTTTCCTGGGAACAATTTGAGCCTAGAGTTGAAGAGCAGAACTTTTTGTCCTGGCTCAAAGACTCTGGTTGACAATTTCTTGTCATGCCACTTCTTTGCCTTTTCCTTATAAATTTTTGCATTTTCAAAGGCATTGAGTCTGAACTCTCTAGCTCATTAACTGGAGCATCTTTTTCACCAGCTAACTGAGCATCCATGTTTAGGAATCTGGTTGCCCAGTAGGCTTTATGTTCCAGTTCCACAGGCAAATGACAGGCCTTCCCATACACCAGTTGGTATGGAGAGGTTCCTATAGGAGTTTTGAATGCTGTTCTGTATGCCCACAGAGCATCATCTAAGCTCTTTGCCCAATCCTTTCTTCGGGCTATCACAGTCCGTTCTGGGATTCTTTTTAGCTCTCTGTTAGAGACTTCAGCTTGCCCATTTGTCTGTGGATGATATGGAGTTGCCACTTTATGGCTGATTCCATATCTAACCAAAGCAGAGTATAGCTGTTTGTTGCAGAAATGAGAGCCCCCATCACTAATTAGTACTCTGGGAACACCAAATCTGCTGAAGATGTGTTTCTGGAGGAATTTTAGCACGGTCTTGGTATCATTAGTGGGTGTAGCAATTGCTTCTACCCACTTGGATACATAGTCCACCGCCACCAGAATGTAAGTGTTTGAGTATGATGGTGGGAATGGCCCATGAAGTCAATTCCCCCATACAAAACAATTCTATCTCTAATATCCCTTATTGAGGCATGGCATATCCGTGAGGCAGGTTACCAGCTCTTTGGCAACTGTCACAGTTACGCACAAACTCTCGGGAATCTTTATAGAGAGTAGGCCAGTAGAAGCCACACTGGAGGACTTTAGTGGCTGTTCGCTCACTTCCAAAATGTCCTCCATATTGTGATCCATGGCAGTGCCATAGGATCCTTTGTGCTTCTTCTCTGGGTATACATCTGCGGATCACTCCGTCAGCACATCTCTTAAAGAGATATGGTTCATCCCAGAGGTAGTACTTGGCATCTGAAATTAATTTCTTTCTTTGCACATTGCTGTACTCCTTGGGTATGAACCTCACAGCTTTATAGTTTGCCATATCGCAAACCATGGAGCTTCCTGAATGGCAAAGAGTTGCTCATCTGGGAAAAGTCTCAGAGATCTCAGTAGAAGGGAGGGACGCCCCAGCTACTGGTTCTATTCGGGACAGATGATCAGCTACTTGGTTCTCTGTCCCTTTTCTGTCTCTTATTTCTATATCAACTCTTGCAGAAGCAACACCCATCTGATAAGCCTGGGTTTTGAATCCTGCTTTGTGAGTAAGTATTTAAGAGCAGCATGGTCAGTGTACAACCACCTTGGATCCTACTAGATAAGATCTAAACTTGTCAATGGCATAAACCACTGCAAGTAATTCTTTTTCTGTGGTTGTGTAATTCTTCTGTGCATCATTTAGAACACGGCTAGCATAATAAATGACATGCAGAAGTTTGTTATGCCTCTGTCCCAACACTGCACCAATGGCATGGTCACTGGCATCACACATTAATTCAAATGGTAATGCCCAATCTGGTGCAGAGATGACTGGTGCTGTGACCAGTTTAGCTTTCAGGGTCTCAAATGCCTGCAGACACTATGTGTCAAACACAAATGGTGTGTCAGCAGCTAGCAGATTACTCAGAGGTTTTGCAATTTTCGAAAAATCCTTTATGAACCTTCTGTAGAATCCTGCATGCCCCAGAAAGCTTCTGATTGCCTTAACATTGGCAGGTGGTGGTAATTTTTCAATTACCTCTACCTTTGCCTTATCCACCTCTATTCCCCTGCTTGAAATTTTGTGCCTGGTGTGCGAAATTGTGAACAATACTTTTCACAACTCTCATAATCCCTGGTCATGAACTCCAAAAATTTGGTGGTTCAATTCCATGGCATTACACAACTTCGCACAACTAACCAGCAAGTGCACTGGGTCGTCCAAGTAATACCTTACGTGAGTAAGGGTCGATCCCACGGAGATTGTTGCTATTGAAGCAAGCTATGGTCATCTTGTAAATCTTAGTCAGGCAAACTCAAATGTATATGGTGATGAACGAAAATAACACAAAGGTAAAGATAGAGATACTTATGTAATTCATTGGTAGGAACTTCAGATAAGCGCATGAAGATGCCTTCCCTTCCGTCTCTCTGCTTTCCTACTGCCTTCATCCAATCCTTCTTACTCCTTTCCATGGCAAGCTCGTGTAGGGTTTCACTGTTGTCAGCAGCTACCTCCCATCCTCTCATTGAAAACAATTGCATATGCTCTGGTCACAGCATAGCGGAATTCATCTGTCGGTTCTCAATCAGACCGGAATAGAATCCAATGATTCTTTTGGCGTCTGTCACTAACGCCCCGCCCTCAGGAGTTTGAAGCACGTCACAGTCATTCAGTCATTGAATCCTACTCAGAATACCACAGACAAGGTTAGACCTTCCGGATTCTCTTGAATGCTGCCATCAGTTCTCGCCTATACCACGAAGACTCTGATCTCACGGAATGGTTGGCTCGTTTGTCAGGCGAGCACTCGGTTGTCAGGCGATCAACCATGCATCGTGCAATCAGAAATCCAAGAGATATTCACTAAGCCTCAGATGCTTGTAAACAAGAATGGTTGTCAGTCACCTTGTTCATGAGTGAGAATGGTGATGGGCGTCAATCATCACCTTCATCAAGTTGAAGAACAAGTGATATCTTGGACAAAGAACAAGTGGAATTGAATGGAAGAACAATAGTAATTGCATTAATACTCGAGGTACAGCAGAGCTCCACACCTTAATCTATGGTGTGTAGAAACTCCACCGTTGAAAATACATAAGAACAAGGTCTAGGCATGGCCGAAGGGCCAGCCTCCCAATGATCTAAGATAGCATAAAACGAAGATAGCTACCAAAGTTTCCTTGATACAATAGTAAAAGGTCCTACTTATAGATAACTAGTAGCCTAAGGTGTACAAAGATGAGTAAATGACATAAAATCCACTTCCGGCCCACTTGGTGTGTGCTTGGGCTGAGCAATGAAGCATTTTCGTGTAGAGACTCTTCTTGGAGTTAAACGCCAGCTTTAGTGCCAGTTTGGGCGTTTAACTCCCAATTAGGTGCCAGTTCCGGCGTTTAACGCTGGAATTTCTTGAGGTGACTTTGAACGCCGGTTTGGGCCATCAAATCTTGGGCAAAGTATGGACTATTATATATTGCTGGAAAGCCCAGGATGTCTACTTTCCAACGCCGTTGAGAGCGCGCCAATTGGGCTTCTGTAGCTCCAGAAAATCCACTTCGAGTGCAGGGAGGTCAGAATCCAACAGCATCTGCAGTCCTTTTGAGTCTCTGGATCAGATTATTGCTCAGGACCCTCAATTTCAGCCAGAAAATACCTGAAATCACAGAAAAACACACAAACTCATAGTAAAGTCCAGAAAAGTGAATTTTAACTAAAAACTAATAAAATATACTAAAAACTAACTAGATCATACCAAAACATACTAAACAATGCCAAAAAGTATACAAATTATCCGCTCATCACAACACCAAACTTAAATTGTTGCTTGTCCCCAAGCAACTGAAGATCAAATAAGATAAAAAGAAGAGAATATGCAATGAACTCCAAAAACATCTATGAAGATCAGTATTAATTAAATGAGCGGGGCTTTTACTTTTTGCCTCTGAATAGTTTTGGCATCTCACTCTATCCTTTGAAATTCAGAATGATTGGCTTCTTTAGGAACTCAGAATCCAGATAGTGTTAATGATTCTCCTAGTTAAGTATGATGATTCTTGAACACAGCTACTTTATTGAGTCTTGGCCGTGGCCCAAAGCACTCTGTCTTCCAGTATTACCACCGGATACATACATGCCACAGACACATAATTGGGTGAACCTTTTCAGATTGTGACTCAGCTTTGCTAAAGTCCCCAATTAGAGGTGTCCAGGGTTCTTAAGCACACTCTTATTTGCCTTGGATCACAACTCTTTTTCCTTTCTTTTTTTTTTCTCTTTTTTTTTCTTTTTTTTTCGGTTTTCTTCTTTTTTTTTTCGCCTCTTTTCTTTTTTTTATATATTCACTGCTTTTTCTTGCTTCAAGAATCATTTTTAATGATTTTTCAGATCCTCAGTAACATGTCTCCTTTTTCATCATTCTTTCAAGAGCCAACATTCATGAACCACAAATTCAAAAGACATATGCACTGTTCAAGCATACATTCAGAGAACAAAAGTGTTGCCACCACATCAAATTAATTAAACTATTATAAAATTCAGAATTCATGCAATTCTTTCCTTTTCAATTAAGCACGTCTTTATTCAAGAAAGGTGATGGATTCATAGGACATTCATAACTCTAAGGCATAGACACTAAGACACTAATGATCATAAGACACAAACATAGACAAACATAAGCATAAAATTCGAAAAACAGAAGAATAAAGAACAAGGAAATCAAGGAACGGGTCCACCTTAGTGATGGCGGCTCTTTCTTCCTCTTGAAGATCCTATGGAGTGCTTGAGCTCCTCAATGTCTCTTCCTTGCCTTTGTTGCTCCTCCCTCATGATTCTTTGGTCTTCTCTAATTTCATGAAGGATGATGGAGTGTTCTTGATGCTCCACCCTTAGTTGTCCCATGTTGGAACTCAACTCTCCTAGGGAGGTGTTTAGTTGCTCCCAATAATTTTGTGGAGGAAAGTGCATCCCTTGAGGAATCTCAGGGATCTCATGATGAGAGGGGTCTCTTGTGTGCTCCATCCTTTTCTTGGTAATGGGCTTATCCTCATCAATGGTGATGTCTCCCTCTATGTCAACTCCAACTGAATAACAGAGGTGACAAATGAGATGAGGGAAGGCTAGCCTTGCCAAGGTGGAAGGCTTGTCCGCCACTTTATAGAGTTCTTGGGCTATAACCTCATGAACTTCCACTTCTTCTCCAATCATGATGCTATGAATCATGATGGCCCGGTCTATGGTAACTTCAGACCGGTTGCTAGTGGGAATGATTGAGCGTTGTATGAACTCTAACCATCCTCTAGCCACGGGCTTGAGGTCATGCCTTCTCAATTGAACCGGCTTTCCTCTTGAATCTTGCTTCCATTGTGCGCCCTCTTCACATATGATTGTGAGGACTTGGTCCAACCTTTGATCAAAGTTGACCCTTCTTGTATAAGGATGCTCATCTCCTTGCATCATAGGCAAGTTGAACGCCACCCTCACACTTTCCGGACTAAAATCCAAGTATTTCCCCCGAACCATAGTGAGATAATTCTTTGGATTCGGGTTCACACTTTGGTCATGGTTCTTGGTGATCCATGCATTGGCATAGAACTCTTGAACCATCAAGATTCCGACTTGTTGAATGGGGTTGGTGAGTACTTCCCAACCTCTTCTTCGGATCTCATGTTGGATCTCCGGATATTCACCCTTTTTAAGTGAAAAGGGGACCTCGGGGATCACCTTCTTCAAGGCCACAACTTCATAGAAGTGGACTTGATGCACCCTTGAGAGGAATCTATCCATCTCCCATGACTCGGAGGTGGGAGCTTTTGCCTTCCCTTTCCTCTTTCTAGAGGTTTCTCCTGGCCTTGGATGCCATAATGGTTATGAAAAAGCAATGCTTTTACCACACCAAACTTAAAATGTTTGCTCGTCCTCGAGCAAAAGAAGAAAGAAGAGAGTAGAAGAAGAAGAAATGAAGAAGAGGGAGATGGTGGGGTGTTCGGCCAAAGAGGGGGAGAAGTGGTGTGTAGGTTGTGTGAAAATGAAGGGTTTTTGGGGAAGAGGTTTTGAGGTGATTGGTGAGTGGGGGAAGAAGAGAGAGAGTGGTGGTGGGGTCCTGTGGGGTCCACAGATCCTGTGGTGTCAAGGAAAAGTCATCCCTGCACCAAATGGCACTCAAAATCACGTTTTGAGGCATTTCTGGCGTTAAACGCCGGGCTGGTGCCCATTCCTGGCGTTTAACGCCAGGTTGTTGCCCTTTTCTGGCGTTTAACGCCAGTCTGGTGCCCCTTTCTGGCGTTAAACGCCCAGAATGGTGCCAGACTGGGCGTTAAACGCCCAACAGCTAGCATTACTGGCGTTTGAACGCCAGCTTCTTCTCCTCCAGGGTGTGCTGTTTTTCTTCCTGTTTTTCATTCTGTTTTTGCTTTTTTCATTGTTTTTGTGACTTCTTATGATCATCAACCTACAAAAAAGATAAAATAACAAAAGAGAATAGTTAATTATAAAACATTGGGTTGCCTCCCAACAAGCGCTTCTTTAATGTCACTAGCTTGACAGAGGACTCTCATGGAGCCTCAGAAATACTCAGAACCGTGTTGGAACCTCCCAACACCAAACTTAGAGTTTGAGTGTGGGGGTTCAACACCAAACTTAGAGTTTGGTTGTGGCCTCCCAACACCAAACTTAGAGTTTGACTGTGGGGGCTCTGCTTGGCTCTGTTTTGAGAGAAGCTCTTCATGCTTCCTCTCCATGATGATAGAGGGATGTCCTTGGGCCTTAAACACCAAGGATTCTTCATTCACTTGAATGATCAACTCTCCTCTATCAATATCAATCACAGCCTTTGCTGTGGCTAGGAAGGGTCTGCCAAGGATGATGGACTCATCCATGCACTTCCCAGTCTCTAGGACTATGAAATCAGTAGGGATGTAATGGTCTTCAACTTTTACCAGAACATCCTCTACAAGTCCATAGGCTTATTTTCTTGAGTTGTCTGCCATCTCTAGTGAGATTTTTGCAGCTTGCACCTCAAGGATCCCTAATTTCTCCATTACAGAGAGGGGCATGAGGTTTACACTTGACCCTAAGTCACACAAGGCCTTCTTGAAGGTCATGGTGCCTATGGTGCAAGGTATAGAAAACTTCCCAGGATCCTGCCTCTTTTGAGGCAGTTTCTGCCTAGACAAGTCATCCAGTTCTTTGGTGAGCAAGGGAGGTTCATCTTCCCAAGTCTCATTTCCAAATAACTTGTCATTTAGCTTCATGATTGCTCCAAGGTATTTAGCAACTTGCTCTTCAGTGACATACTCATCATTTTCAGAGGAAGAATACTCATCAGAGCTCATGAAAGGCAGAAGCAAGTCCAATGGAATCTCTATGGTCTCATTTTGAGCCTCGAATTCCCATGGTTCCTCATTGGGGAACTCAGAGGAGATTGGTGCACGCCCATTGAGGTCTTCCTCAATGGCGTCCACCTCCTCTCTTTCCTCTCCATGTTCGGCCATGGTTATGGCTTTGCACTCTCCTTTTAGATTTTCTTCTGTATTACTTGGGAGAGTACTAGGAGGGAGTTCAGTAATTTTCTTGCTCAGCTGTCCCACTTGTCCTTCCAAATTTCTGATGGAGGACCTTGTTTCATTCATGAAACTTTGAGTGGTTTTGATTGGATCAGAGACCATTGTTGCTAAGTCAGAGGTATTCTGCTTAGAACTCTCTGTCTGTTGCTGAGAAGATGATGGAAAAGGCTGGTTGGTGCCAAGCCTGTTTCTTCGACCATTATTGTTATTGAAACCTTGTTGAGGTCTCTCTTGATTCTTCCATGAGAAATTTGGGTGATTTCTCCATGAAGAATTATAGGTGGTTCCATAGGGTTCTCCTAGGTAATTCACCTCTTCCATTGAAGGGTTCTCAGGATCATAAGCTTCTTCCTCAGATGAAGCTTCCTTAGTACTGCCAGGTGCATTTTGCATTCCAGACAGACTTTGAGCAATCAAATTGACTTGTTGAGTCAATATCTTGTTCTGAGCCAGTATGGTATTCAGAGTGTCAATCTCAAGAATTCCTTTCTTCTGATTTGTCCCATTGTTCACAGGATTCCTTTCAGAAGTGTACATGAATTGGTTATTTGCAACCATTTCAATTAGTTCCTGAGCCTCTGTAGGCGTCTTCTTCAGATGAAGAGATCCTCCAGCAGAGCTATCCAAAGACATCTTGGATAGTTCAGAGAGACCATCATAGAAAATACCTATGATGCTCCATTCAGAAAGCATGTCTGAGGGACATTTTCTGATTAATTGTTTGTATCTTTCTCAAGCTTCATAGAGGGATTCTCCATCCTTCTATCTGAAAGTTTGGACTTCCACTCTAAGCTTACTCCATCTTTGTGGTGGAAAGAACTTTGCTAAGAAGGCATTGACTAGCTTTTCCCAAGAGTCCAGGCTTTCTTTAGGTTGAGAATCCAACCATATTCTAGCTCTGTCTCTTACAGCAAAAGGGAATAGCATCAGTCTATAGACCTCAGGGTTAACCCCATTAGTCTTGACTGTGTCACAGATTTGCAAGAATTCAGCTAAGAACTGATGAGGATCTTCCATTGGAAGTCCATGGAACTTGCAATTCTGTTGCATTAGAGAAACTAATTGAGGCTTAAGCTCAAAGTTGTTTGCTCCAATGGCAGGGATAGAGATGCTTCTCCCATAGAAATCAGGAGTAGGTGCAGTAAAGTCACCCAGCACCTTCCTTGCATTGTTGGCATTGTTGTTGTTTTCGGCTGCCATGTGTTCTTCTTCCTTGAAGAATTCGGTCAGGTCCTCTAAAGAGAGTTGTGCTTTAGCTTCTCTTAGCTTTCTCTTCAAGGTCCTTTCAGGTTCAGGATCAGCTTCAACAAGAATGCCTTTGTCTCTGCTCCTGCTCATATGAAAGAGAAGAGAACAAGAAAATGTGGAATCCTCTATGTCACAGTATAGAGATTCCTTGAAGTGTCAGAGGAAAAGAAAAATAGAAGAAGAAAAGGTAGAAGAATTCGAACTTGATTAGATAGAGTTCAAATTGTGCATTAAGAAGGAGTAGTACTCCATAAATAGAAGGATGTGGGAAGGAGGGAAGAGAATTTTCGAAAATTCAATTAAAAAGATGTTGATAATTTTCGAAAATTGAAAGTGGAGAAGAAATCAAGTGATTTTTGAAAAAGATTTTGAAATTAGAAATTAAAAAGATCTGATTGAAAACTATTTTGAAAAAGATGTGATTAAAAAGATTTGATTGAAAAGTTATGGTTTTAAAAAGATGTGATTGAGAAGATATGATTTGAAAACAATTTTAAAAGATATGTTTTGAAAACAAATTTAAAAGATTTGATTTTGAAAATTAGTGACTTGCCTAACAAGAAAAGATATGATCCAAACATTAAACCTTTCTCAACAGAAAAGGCAACAAATTTGAGATGTTCAATCAAATCATTAATTGTTAGTAAGTATCTTTGAAAAAGGAAAGAAATTGATTTTGAAAACATTTGATTGAAAAGATATGATTTGAAAAAGATTTGATTTTGAAAAACTTGAAAAAATTTGATTTTGAAAACAAAATCTTCCCCTAGCACCATCCTGGCGTTAAACGCCCAGAATGGTATACATTCTGGCGTTTAACGCCCAAAATGCTACCTCTTTGGGCGTTAAACGCCCAACCAGGTGCCCTGGCTGGCGTTTAAACGCCAGTCTGCCTTCTTCACTGGGCATTTTTGAATGCTCAGCTTTTTCTGTATAATTCCTCTGCAGCATGTTCTGAATCTTCAATTCTTTGTATCATTGACTTGAAAAGACACAAATTAAAAATATTTTTGGATTTTTAATAATCAAAGTGCAACAAGAATCAAATAACAATGCATGCAAGACACCAAACTTAGCAGTTTGTGTACTACTGACACTATATGAAACACCAAGATACTCAAGTCAATAGAATTTAAAGATCAAAACAAAGAATTATATGCATGGATTCGAAAGATATAACAAAAACATGCATTTGACACCAAACTTAAGATGAGACTCTAGACTCAAGCAAGAAACATAAAATCTTTTTGGTTTTTATGATTTTGTGAATTTTTTTTTGTATTTTTCGAAAATTAAGTGGAAAAAGATATCAAAATTCTTAATGAGAATTCCAGGAATCAGTGCAATGCTAGTCTAAGACTCCGGTCCAGGAATTAGACATGGCTTCACAGCCAGCCAAGCTTTCAAGGAAAGCTTCGGTCCAAAACACTAGACATGACCAAAGGTCAGCCAAGCCTCAGCAGATCACTGCCTCAAAAGCAAAATTGATGAAAATCAACAAGCTCTTGTGGTGATAAGTTGAAACCTCGGTCCAATCAGATTAGACATGGCTTCTCAGCCAGCCAGATTTCAACAAATCATCATGAAACTCTAGAATTCATCTTCAAGAATTTCGAAAAAAAATACCTAATCTAAGCAACAAGATGAACCGTCAGTTGTCCAAACTGAACAATCTCAGGCATTGTTACCAAAAGCTTGCTCAAAACTTGAACAATCCCCGGCAACGGCGCCAAAAACTTGGTGCGCGAAATTGTGAACAATACTTTTCACAACTCTCATAATCCCTGGTCATGAACTCCAAAAATTTGGTGGTTCAATTCCATGGCATTACACAACTTCGCACAACTAACCAGCACGTGCACTGGGTCGTCCAAGTAATACCTTACGTGAGTAAGGGTCGATCCCACGGAGATTGTTGCTATTGAAGCAAGCTATGGTCATCTTGTAAATCTTAGTCAGGCAAACTCAAATGTATATGGTGATGAACGAAAATAACACAAAGGTAAAGATAGAGATACTTATGTAATTCATTGGTAGGAACTTCAGATAAGCGCATGAAGATGCCTTCCCTTCCGTCTCTCTGCTTTCCTACTGCCTTCATCCAATCCTTCTTACTCCTTTCCATGGCAAGCTCGTGTAGGATTTCACTGTTGTCAGCAGCTACCTCCCATCCTCTCATTGAAAACAATTGCATATGCTCTGGTCACAGCATAGCGGAATTCATCTGTCGGTTCTCAATCAGACCGGAATAGAATCCAATGATTCTTTTGGCGTCTGTCACTAACGCCCCGCCCTCAGGAGTTTGAAGCACGTCACAGTCATTCAGTCATTGAATCCTACTCAGAATACCACAGACAAGGTTAGACCTTCCGGATTCTCTTGAATGCTGCCATCAGTTCTCGCCTATACCACGAAGACTCTGATCTCACGGAATGGTTGGCTCGTTTGTCAGGCGAGCACTCGGTTGTCAGGCGATCAACCATGCATCGTGCAATCAGAAATCCAAGAGATATTCACTAAGCCTCAGATGCTTGTAGAACAAGAATGGTTGTCAGTCACCTTGTTCATGAGTGAGAATGGTGATGGGCGTCAATCATCACCTTCATCAAGTTGAAGAACAAGTGATATCTTGGACAAAGAACAAGTGGAATTGAATGGAAGAACAATAGTAATTGCATTAATACTCGAGGTACAGCAGAGCTCCACACCTTAATCTATGGTGTGTAGAAACTCCACCGTTGAAAATACATAAGAACAAGGTCTAGGCATGGCCGAAGGGCCAGCCTCCCAATGATCTAAGATAGCATAAAACGAAGATAGCTACCAAAGTTTTCTTGATACAATAGTAAAAGGTCCTACTTATAGATAACTAGTAGCCTAAGGTGTACAAAGATGAGTAAATGACATAAAAATCCACTTCCGGGCCCACTTGGTGTGTGCTTGGGCTGAGCAATGAAGCATTTTCATGTAGAGACTCTTCTTGGAGTTAAACGCCAGCTTTAGTGCCAGTTTGGGCGTTTAACTCCCAATTAGGTGCCAGTTCCGGCGTTTAACGCTGGAATTTCTTGAGGTGACATTGAACGCCGGTTTGGGCCATCAAATCTTGGGCAAAGTATGGACTATTATATATTGCTGGAAAGCCCAGGATGTCTACTTTTCAACGCCGTTGAGAGCGCGCCAATTGGGCTTCTGTAGCTCCAGAAAATCCACTTCGAGTGCAGGGAGGTCAGAATCCAACAGCATCTGCAGTCCTTTTGAGTCTCTGGATCAGATTTTTGCTCAGGACCCTCAATTTCAGCCAGAAAATACCTGAAATCACAGAAAAACACACAAACTCATAGTAAAGTCCAGAAAAGTGAATTTTAACTAAAAACTAATAAAAATATACTAAAAACTAACTAGATCATACCAAAAACATACTAAAAACAATGCCAAAAAGTATACAAATTATCCGCTCATCAGTGCCCAAGGACAATTCCCTCAGTCACCATAAAGTGACATTTCTCCCAGTTTAAAACCAGGTTAGTCTCTTGGCATCTTTTCAGGACAAGTGATAGGTGGTTAAGACAAGAGCTGAATGAGTCTCCATATACTGAGAAGTCATCCATGAAGACTTCCAGAAATTTCTCTACCATATCTGAGAAGATAGAGAGCATGCACCTCTGAAAGGTTGCAGGTGCATTGCACAGACCAAAAGGCATCCTTCTGTAAGCAAACACGCCAGAAGGGCAAGTAAATGCTGTTTTCTCTTGGTCCTGAGGATCTACTGCAATTTGGTTGTAGCCTGAATAGCCATCCAAAAAGCAGTAATAATCATGACCAGCTAGTCTTTCTAGCATTTGGTCTATGAATGGTAAAGGAAAATGATCCTTTCTGGTGGCTGTATTGAGCCTTCTGTAGTCAATACACATACGCCACCCTGTGACTGTTCTTGTAGGAACCAGTTCATTTTTTTCATTATGAACCACTGTCATGCCTCCCTTTTTGGGGACAACTTGGACAGGGCTCACTCAGGGGCTATCAGAAATAGGATAAATAATCCCAGCCTCTAGTAATTTAGTGACCTCTTTCTGCACCACCTCCTTCATGGCTGGATTTAGCCTCCTCTGTGGTTGAACCACTGGTTTGGCATTATCCTCCAACAGGATCTTGTGCATGCATCTAGCTGGGCTAATGCCCTTAAGATCACTTATGGACCACCCAAGAGCTGTCTTGTGTGTCCTTAGCACTTGAATCAGTGCTTCCTCTTCCTGTGGATTTAAAGCAGAGCTTATAATCACTGGAAAAGTGTCACCCTCTCCCAAAAATGCGTACTTCAGGGATGGTGGTAGAGGTTTGAGTTCAGGTTTGGGAGGTTTATCCTCCTCCTGAGGAATTTTCGAAAATTCCTTTGCTTCCTCTAGTTCTTCTTGATCAGGTTGAGCATCTTTGAAGATGTCCTCAAGCTCTGATTCTAGGCTTTCAGCCATATTGATCTCTTCTACCAGAGAGTCAATAATGTCAGCGCCCATGCAGTCTTCTGGTGTGTCTGGATGCTGCATAGCTTTTACAGCATTCAACTTGAACTCATCCTTATTGACTCTGAGGGTTACTTCCCCTCTTTGTACATCAATGAGAGTTCGTCCAGTTGCTAGGAAAGGTCTTCCTAGAATGAGAGTTGCACTCTTGTGCTCCTCCATTTCCAGCACCACAAAGTTAGTTGGAAAGGCAAAGGGCCCAACCTTGACAATCATGTCCTCTATTATGCCTGATGGGTGTTTAATGGAGCCATCAGCAAGTTGGAGGCATATCCTGGTTGGTTTGACTTCTCCAGCCAACCCAAGCTTTCTGATAGTGGATGCAGGTATTAGATTGATGCTTGCTCCAAGATCACATAGGGCTGTCTTGGTGCAAGCGCCCTCTAATGTGCATGGTATCATAAAGCTTCCAGGATCTTGAAGCTTTTCTGGTAAGCTTTTCAGAATGACTACACTGCATTCTTCAGTGAGAAACACTTTTTCAATTTCTCTCCAATCCTTCTTATGACTTAAGATTTCTTTCATGAATTTAGCATAAGAAGGTATTTGCTCAAGTGCCTCTGCAAACGGAATCTTTATTTCAAGAGTCCTTAGATAGTCTGCAAAGCGGGCAAATTGCTTATCCTGTTCCGCTTTGTGGAGTTTCTGAGGATAAGGCATCTTGGCTTGATATTCTTCAACCTTAGATGCTGCAGGTTTATTCCTTATAGAAGTGGTTGAAGAAGCCTTGTTAGAGGGATTACTGTCAGCACTCTCAGGTGTCTGATCTTCCCTCGGCGTTTGAACGCCAGAAATGGGTGAAGTTTGGGCGTTAAACGCCAACTTTTCCCCCTTTTCTGGCGTTTGAACGCCAGAACTGGGCAAGGAATGGGCGTTTAACGCCAGCTTTCCTTCCCTTTCTGGCGTTTGAACGCCAATGACATTCCTCTCTGGGCTCTTACTGTCCTCAGAGGGATTTTGAACAGTGGTTTGGTTATCCTCTGTCAATTGTTCCTTGTTTGGCTTTTTGCTCTTTTGAGCAGTGTTATTTAGTGTCTTCCCACTCCTCAGTTGAACTGCTTGACATTCTTCTGTTATCTATTTAGATATTTGCTGTTTTGCTTGATTCAACTGCAGTTCTATGCTCTTGTTAGCAACCTTAGTATCATGGAGCATTTCTTTAAATTCTGCTAACTGTTCTGTCATCAGGAGCAGTTGTTGATTAAGCTCATTCATCTGTTTTTGAGGATTAGGATCAGTGACTAGTGCCATGACTTCCTCTTTTGGGACGAACTCATTGCTAGAATATAGGTATTGGTTTCTAGCAACAGTGTCTATAAGCTCTTGAGCTTCTTCAATTGTCTTCCTCATGTGTATGGATCCACCAGCTGAGTGGTCTAAAGACATCTGAGCTTTTTCTGTAAGCCCATAGTAGAAGATGTCTAACTGTACCCACTCTGAAAACATTTCAGAGGGACATTTTCTAAGCATACCTCTATACCTCTCCCAGGCATTATAAAGGGATTCATTATCCTCTTGTTTAAAGCCTTGGATGTCCAGCCTTAGCTGTGTCATCCTCTTTGGAGGGTAAAAATGATTCAGGAATTTCTCTGACAACTGTTTCCATGTCTTTATGCTTGCTGTAGGTTGGTTATTCAACCACCTTTTAGCCTGATCTTTTACAGCAAATGGAAACAGTAATAGTCTGTAGACATCCTGATCTACCTCTTTATCATGTACTGTGTCAGCAATTTGTAAGAACTGTGCCAGAAACTCAGTAGGTTCTTCCTGTGGAAGACCGGAATACTGGCAATTTTGCTGCACTATGATAATGAGTTGAGGATTTAGCTCAAAGCTGCTTGCTTTGATGGGAGGTGTACAGATGCTACTCCCATATGCAGCTGTAATGGGGTTAGCATATGACCCCAGAGTCCTTCTGGACTGATTAATCCCACTTGAGTCCATAATGGACAAGAGGGAAATGATAATGATTGCAAATAGATAAATTTTGTTTTTTTTTTGTTTTTTTTTGGATTAAACGAAAAAAATTAAAATAAAATAAAAGGAAATTAAAAGAAAAATTCGAAAATAAAAAAGAAAATAAAATCAAAAGGAAAATAAAATCAAAGCAGATTGAGAACTGAATCAATTAGCTAATTAAAAAGATTTTGAAAATAGCAATTAAAAAGATATGATTGAAAAACTTTTATGAAAAAGATTTGATTTTTGAAAAGAGGAAAGAGGAAAACAACAAAAAGACACCAAACTTAAAATTTTTAGAAAATCAAACACTAATTTTCGAAAATTTTAAAAGAAAAACACAAAGAGGACACCAAACTTAGAATTTTTATGAATCAAAAAGGGACTAAGAACATGCAAATTCGAAAATAAAAACAAAAGCATGCAATTGACACCAAACTTAAAATATGAAACTAGACTCAACTAAAAGACTCTAAACCAACAAAAATAAAACAGTCCTAATCTAAGCAACAAGATAAGCCGTCAGTTGTCCAAACTCGAACAATCCCCGGCAACGGCGCCAAAAACTTGGTGCACGAAATTGCAATAACACTTTTGCAATCCCGCACAACTAACCAGCAAGTGCACTGGGTCGTCCAAGTAATACCTTGCGTGAGCAAGGGTCGATCCCACGGAGATTGTCGGCTTGAAGCAAGCTATGGTTATCTTGTAAATCTTAGTCAGGATATCAGAAATTATCAAGATTGATTGTAAAAAGCAAAAGAACATGAAATTAGTACTTGATCAGCAGTAATGGAGAATAGGTTGAGGCTCTGGAGATGCTCCATCTTCTGAATCTCTGCTTTCCTACTGTCTTCTTCATCAAACACGCAAGGCTCCTTCCATGGCAAGCTGTATGTAGGGTTTCACCGTTGTCAGTGGCTACCTCCCATCCTCTCAGTGAAAATGTTCCTATGCTCTGTCACAGCATGGCTAATCAGCTGTCGGTTCTCGGTCAGGCCGGAATAGAATCCATCGATCCTTTTGCGTCTGTCACTAACGCCCCGCCTGCTAGGAGTTTGAAGCACGTCACAGTCATTCAGTCATTGAATCCTACTCAGAATACCACAGACAAGGTTTAGACCTTCCGGATTCTCTTGAATGCCGCCATCAGTTCTAGCTTATACCACGAAGATTCTGGTTAAGGAATCCAAGAGATATCTACTCAATCTAAGGTAGAACAGAGGTGGTTGTCAGGCACATGTTCATAGTTGAGAATGATGATGAGTGTCACGGATCATCACATTCATCCGGGTTAAGAGCAAGTGATATCTTAGAATGGAAGCAAGCATGATTGAATAAGAAACAGTAGTAATTGCATTAATCCATCAAGACACAGCAGAGCTCCTCACCCCCAACCATGGGGTTTAGAGACTCATGCCGTGGAATGTACACAAAGAAACGTGTAAAAATGTCATGTCGTACAGATACAATGTCAAAAGATCCTATTAATAGTAAACTAGTATCCTAAGGTTTACAGAAATGAGTAAATGACATAAAAATCCACTTCCGGGCCCACTTGGTGTGTGCTTGGGCTGAGCAATGAAGCATTTTCGTGTAGAGACCTTTTCTGGAGTTAAACGCCAGCTTTCATGCCAGTTTGGGCGTTTAACTCCAAGTTTTATGCCAGTTCCGGCGTTTAACGCTGGAATTTCTGAGGCCGAATTGCTACGCCGGTTTGGGCCATCAAATCTTGGGCAAAGTATGGACTATCATATATTGCTGGAAAGCCCAGGATGTCTACTTTCCAATGCCGTTGAGAGCGCGCCAATTGGGCTTCTGTAGCTCCAGAAAGTCCACTTCGAGTGCAGGGAGGTCAGAATCCAATAGCATCTGCAGTCCTTTTCAGTCTCTGAATCAGATTTTTGCTCAGAACCTTCAATTTCAGTCAGAAAATACCTGAAATCACAGAAAAACACACAAACTCATAGTAAAGTCCAGAAAAGTGAATTTTAACTAAAAACTAATAAAAATATACTAAAAACTAACTAAAAGATACTGAAAACATACTAAAAACAATGCCAAAAAGCGTACAAATTATCCGCTCATCAATTTCATAACTTCTTCGCATTTTTTCCTTCATTCTCTCGCTCTCCACTTTTCTTCGTGTTTGTTCTATTTTGCCTCATTCTTTCTCAGCGATGTTTTGCCTTGGTACTCCGTTGGTGCTTCGTTTGAGAGACGATTTCCTGCCCCGGCTTTTCTTTCTTCAGAACTTTCCTTCTTTCTCCAAGTTTGGTTTCTTCTTTCTGCTTCCTTACTTCTTTCGCTGTTTGGCCTTTGGTTTTCGATAAAGTTTTGGTTTTTGCTTGAATGCCTGTTCGAAGAGCTTGAATCTTTTTGCATTGTCGTGCCCGCTTGTTACCGTGTGTTCTGGAATTTCTTGTCTTTGCATGAACTTTTTTCGCCTTTCCTTTTGATGTTCTTTAGGGCTTTCGCATGTTATCGCCTGATTTTGAGAAAGGTTGCGTTTTTGATGTTTTTCTGCTTGGCATTTTTTGACGTTGACAGTGTTTTTTGCTGGTAGACTGTAGAAAGATAGTTGCTTTGATGACTTTTGCGTTTTTGACTTGATGAACGAAATGCTTGCTTTAGGTCTTCTTTTCTTTTTGAGAGATACTGGGGTGTAGGTTTTTTCTAGAACCCTTGCTTTGTTATTGCCTCCAAAAGGATGCCCCAGGACTTTGGTTTGAGTCTTGGGGTTTTCCTTTTCTGTTTCTGTTTCGTCGAGATGTTTTTAAGTAATCCGCTCTTCTTTTCTTTTTGTAGGATTTTAGTTGGCCTCATGTCTTCCCGAAATAACGTTGTAGAGATGCCTTCCCAGGTTCCTGAGGGTATAGCCGATTGGGTGGACTCGATGGTTCTTATGTGTGTCTCTCTGGTTGATACTGAATTTTGCGCACAGCTTAGGCAGTTTCACTGTGTCTGTAGTAATCCCAGTGATGAGAAGAACTATGAGCTTGTCCCTCCTTCTTCTGACAAGAGAGTCTACTTTTCTACTCGAGTTGTTGATGATCGCCCTTTCTTTTATGTTTATGAGTTTTTCTTCGGTCAGCTGGGTATCACCCTTCCTTTTACTAAATTTGAAATCGACCTATTGTGGTCCTATAATGTTGCTCCTTCTCAACTTCACCCCAATTCCTGGGATTTCATAAAAATTTTCCAATTATTGTGTAATGGTTTTGGTATTCCTGCTTCCCAATCTCTCTTTTTCTATCTGTTTGTCTTGACTAAGCCCGGTGTGGTAAAAAAGAAGTCGGCTTGGGTCTCCTTTCGTTCTACCCAGGGGAAGAAGGTCTTCTCCATGTTTGACGAGTTATTCCGTGATTTTAAAAACTACTTTTTCAAGGTCCGAGCTGTTGACAGAGCTCGGCCCTTTTTTTGGATGAAAATGACAAACCTGCTTTTCCCTTGGAATGGCAAAAAGATGTGAGGGTCTCCAGATATACATGGGAAATGTTAGATGAGGCTGAGCGAGTCTTTGTGACTGTCTTGGAAGAACGCTAGGGTTAACCTCCCCATCTTGACACAAAGAAATTTCTAATCAATCTTTCTCTTCTTCAAACTGAACTGGGTATCTTGTGTTTCTTTTATTATCTTGTTTATGTTGTTTGTAGCTGTCTTTCCGACTTGTCTGACTTGTAGCTGAATTTTCTATTTTATTTGCAGAGGCCATGAAGAACAGTGAATCCATGAAAGCTTTTAAAAGAGCGCAAAGGGTGACTGCCGCTAGAAACATCTCGGCCAGGGCAGCTGGGGAGGGATCCTCCCAGGTGCGTGTGAAACCGTCTGCCCCGAGTTCCCCTGGGGTGAAAAAAGTGATCCCCACTCCTCGGTTCGCCTAGCTGATCCTCCATCATCTTCTGACGCTCCTTCCGGTGCTCCTCCCAGTAAAAAACAAAAAACTGTTGAGCTTTTCAATCTTGATGCTCCTAACTTTGATGCCGTCGAGTTTGTGGATCAACAAATCGCCCCTTTTGGTGTCCTCCCTATGAGTGACGTGTCGATTCTTCGTCATTTCGATTATATAACTCGGAGTGGTATCAAGTTGGCCCACATGGGAGCGGCCATATATCGAACGGTCCAAGATCTTCCCTTCCATGCCACCAAGGAATTTATGGAGGAGGCAAAACGGGAGTTCAACCGGATGAGGGGTTTGAAGGAGGAGCTTGAGATAAAGGTGGCCAAGTTGGAAAAAGATTTGGAGAATGAGAAGGCGAGTTCCACTTCTATGGTGGCTTCTTTGAGGTTGTTCGAGGACACGGCTATGATGCATAAGGAGAGTTACCTTACATCCTATCGGGAGGCGTCGCGCCTGAGGGGGGAGTTGGATAGTGCCCGGGAAGATTATGCTGAGCTCCAAGACCATCTTGTTGGCAGCGTGACTGCTGCTTATGAGAACTTCAAGGGCAAGTTCGGGTTATTGCTCCCGAGGCCGATCTGACCCTCTTTAGCTTGGACAATGTTGTCAGAGATGGCAAGATTGTCCCTGATGATGAGGATGATGATGTTGTTGAACCTCCCCCAGCGCCTTCTGTCAAAGTGTCGACTTCCTCGGTTCCTCCCATTGCGTCTGATCCAAATTGTCAAGTTTTGAACCGGGATGACGGTACTGTGGATGCTGTTCCTCTCCAGACTCGCCCTCTATCTCCTCAGACTGATGCTGCCGGGAAGGCTCCCAATCTCTGTTGATCTTCTTAAACATTTTGTGTGAATAGCCCGGTTTGTGGGCTTTTTTAAACTCTTTGTTGTTTTTTGTTTAACTTGCTGACACTTTCAGGTTGCATGCCTGGCAACCTTATTTAAAAAACAAAGTAGCTTTCTTAGCTTCCGAGGTAGACTTTGGTGAACTCTGGAGCCGTATAACCTTATATAATGCTTTTTGCACTTTATCTTGGTATCCCTTTTAATTTGTGAGAAATGTTGGAGCCTTACTGTTCGGCTTCATTGGGTTACTTTATTGTTTGTAGCTTGGATCTTTTGTGGCTGAATGGGTCCAACTTGCTTCTTGGCTTTCTCGCTTTTGCTTGTCATTCTTCAGTACCCCGTGACCGATTTCTTTTGCGTTGGTCCCTTCTAAGTTATTTTGGTAATCCTCTTTCTTGGACCTTTGTCCGATCTCTTTCAGGGATTACTTTTATAACTTTGGTAGTAGGAGTCCAACTTCGTTATGTTGGTCTCGCTATTCTTGTAGTCCTCTTTTTTGGATCTTTATCAGATCTCTTTTAGGGACTTCTTTTATAATCTTGTAGAAGGAGTCCGACTTCGTTATGTCGGTCTCTTTCAGAGCTATCTTTGTAGTCCTCTTTCTTGGATCTTTGTCAGATCTCTTTCAGGGACTACTTTGTAGCTTTTTGTAGAAGGAGTCTGACTTCGTTATGTCGGTCTCTTTCTAAGCTATCTTTGTAGTCCTCTTTCTTGGATCTTTGTCAGATCTCTTTCAGGGACTACTTTGTAGCTTTTTGTAGAAGGAGTCCGACTTCGTTATGTCGGTCTCTTTCTAAGCTATCTTTGTAGTCCTCTTTCTTGGATCTTTGTCAGATCTCTTTCAGGGACTACTTTTATAGCTTTTCGTTTTGGGCCATCTCTTGTCATGTCGAGCCCTTCTAAGTTAAAGTAATCCTCTTTAATAGGGTTGGCCAGACCTCTTTCCAGGGTTTACTTATAACTTGGGTTGACTTGGTCCGATTTCTTAATATCGGCCAGTCTTTAAGTTATTATTTTAGCGATCCGTAAGACCTCGTCAGGTTCTTTTTTAGATCACTTTTGATAACTTCTTACATTATTCTGTGTTCATCTTTGCCGATTTGTAGAAAGTGGTTGTCATCTCTAGATCGTCCTTTGGGTGAATCGCATTTTCACCTTTATCGGACGGTTGTTTTTATCGTGATCGTGCAGTGAATTTGTTTTTCACTTTCTGCCGATCTGTTGCTTTATAATCGGACGATGAATGCTTCAAATTAATGCGTCTTGAAATCTTTGTAGAATATCTAAAATATATTTTATTCAAAGGAAAATGCAAATATATACATGTGGGAATTTTTCATCCCTTTAAGTCGGATAGTGTTCGAGTCTCACCTGGTGCCTCGTTAAAAAACCTTTTCAGGAAAAAGAGTGCATCCGATAATGAGATCTTTTACTTTTTCTAGCTATAGTACCTTCTTAGGTTGCAGGCGTGCCATGATCTGGGAAGCTCTCGTCCGTCGAGTTCAGACAGTCTGTAGTAACCTTTTTCGAGTACCTTTACGATTCGGTAGGGTCCTTTCCAGTTTACCGCCAGCTTTCCTTCCCCCGGTCGAGTTGTTCCAATGTCATTTCGGATTAGGATGAGATCATCCTCCGCGAAGCTTCTCTGTACTACCCTTTGATTATATCTGGAAGCCATTCGACGCTTTAAAGCTTCTTCCTTGATCCGAGTTCTTTCTTGAATTTCAGGTAATAGGTCGAGCTCTTCCCTCTGAAGTTGGGAGTTGGCTTCTTCATTGTAGAGGACTACTCTGAGTGATCCTTCCTTGACTTCTACTGGGATCATTGCCTCCACTCCATATGCTAGTCGAAATGGTGATTCATTTGTGGTGGAGTGTGGCGTTGTTCAATATGCCCATAGGACTTGTGGAAGCTCCTCGCCCCAAGCTCCCTTTGCATCTTGTAGTCTCCATTTTAGCCCAGCCAATATGACTTTGTTAGCTGCTTCAGCCTGTCCGTTGGCTTGAGGGTGCTCGATGGAGGTGAACTGATGCTTTATATTTAAGTCGGCGACTAGTCTCCTGAAGCCTGCATCCGTGAATTGGGTACCATTGTCCGTGGTGATGGAGTGTGGGACCCCGAACCTCGTGATAATGTTCCTGTATAGGAATTTCCGGCTTCTTTAAGCAGTGGCGTTGGCTAAGGGTTCTTCCTCGATCCATTTTGTAAAATAGTCTACTCCGACTATGAGGAATTTTACTTGTCCTGATCCCTGGGGAAAGGGTCCGAGAAGATCGAGCCCCCATTTTGCGAACGGCCAAGGCGAGGTTACGCTGATGAGCTCTTCTGGTGGGGCGATGTGGATGTTGGCATGCTTCTGACATGGTGGACATGTCTTTACAAATTCTATAGCCTCTTTCTGTAGGGTTGGCCAATAGAATCCTGCCCTGAGTACTTTTTTGGCAAGAGCTCGTGCTCCGAGATGATTGCCACAAAAACCACTATGTACTTCTTCTAAAACTTCCCTTGTGTTAGAGGTCGGTACACATTTTAGTAGTGGTATTGATATCCCTCTTTTGTATAGGGTATTCTTTATGATAGTGTAGTACTGATCCTCCCTTTTTAGCCTCTTTGCCTCCTTTTCTCCTGCGGGAAGTGTTTCTGTTTTGAGGTAGTTAATTATGGGGGTCATCCATCCTTGGTCCTGACTTGCTATGGCTAGGACTTTTTCCTCTCCCGCTATTGACGGGTTCTGTAGCATCTCCTGGATGAGGCTTCTATTATTGCCCCCTGGTTTGGTGCTGGCTAGTTTTGAGAGTACGTCAGCTCGGGCATTTTGTTCGCGGGGTATGTGGCAGATCTTATATTCCCCGATTTGTCCGAGCTGTTCCTTGGTCTTATCCAGATACTTTTTCATGGTGGGATCTTTGGCCTGGTAGCTCCCTATTATTTGTGAGGTGACTACTTGTGAATCGATGAAGATGTTGAGTTTTTGAGCTCCAACTTCCTTAGCCAGCTTCAAACCAGCTAATAACGCTTCATATTCCGCCTGGTTGTTTGAGGCCGAGAATCCAAACTTAAGGGAGAGCTCAACCTGGGTCCCTTGGTTGCTTTCTATTATCACACCTGCGCCACTTCCAATTTTATTTGAAGAGCTGTCTACATAGAGATTCTATTCTGTAGGAGTTTCCAAGGTGTATGTGAATTCTGCGATGAAATCGGCCAGATATTTTGATTTGATAGCCGTCCGAACTTCATATTGGAGGTCAAACTCGGATAGCTCGACTGCCCACTGTAAAATTCTGCCTGCTAGATCTGTTTTCCGCAGTTCCCTTTTATAGGCTGGTTCGTTCGAACCTTAATGGTGTAAGCCTGGAAGTATGGGCGGAGTCATCGGGATGTTAGGATGAGGGTATAGGCGAATTTTTCTATCTTCTGGTAGTTCAGCTCGGATCCTTGGAGTGCTTTGCTAATGAAGTAAACGGGTTGTTGTCCATTTTCGTCCTCTCTGACTAGTGCTGAGGCTATCGTCTGGCTTCCTACTGCGAGATATAATATAAGTGGTTCCCCTTCTCGTGGTTGGGATAGGATAGGTGGCTGTCCTAAGAACTTCTTAAAATCTTGGAAGGCCTGCTCACATTCTGTCGTCCAATCGAACTGTTTTCCCTTTCTTAAAGTAGCATAGAAGGGTAGGGATCTTATCGCGGCTCCTGCTAAAAATCGAGATAGAGCGGCCAATTTCCCATTGAGTTGCTGCACTTCTTTGACACATGTTGGGCTTTTCATGTTGAGTATGGCTTGACATATGTCCGAATTCGCTTCAATTCCTCTTTGTGTGAGTATAAAGCCCAAGAATTTGCCTGCTTCTACTGCGAAGGTGCATTTTGCAGGGTTAAGTCGCATGTTGTGCTTTCGTATAGTGTCGAATACTTGGGCCAGGTCGGACAACAGTGTTTCTTCACTTTGTGTTTTTACCAACATGTCGTCTACGTAAACTTCCATAACTTTTCCAATATGATCCGAGAAGACTTTGTTCATCAGCCTTTGATAAGTAGCTCCCGCATTCTTGATGCCGAAGGGCATTACTATATAGCAGTAGTTTGCTTTTGATGTTAAGAACGAGGTCTTCTCTTGGTCTGGTGGATACATGGGAATTTGATTGTATCCGGAGTATGCATCCATAAACGAGAGTTATTTGTATCCAGATGAGGCATCTACTAGGGCGTCGATACTTGGGAGTGGGTAAGGATCTTTCGGGCAAGCTTTGTTGAGATCCGTATAATCGGTGCACATTCACCACTTCCCTTTGACCTTTTTACCAAGACGACTGGTGCACGAAATTGCAATCACACTTTTGCAATCCCGCACAACTAACCAGCAAGTGCACTGGGTCGTCCAAGTAATACCTTACGTGAGTAAAGGTCGATCCCACGGAGATTGTCGGCTTGAAGCAAGCTATGGTTATCTTGTAACTCTTAGTCAGGATATCAAAAATTATCAGGATTGATTGTGAAAAGCAAAAGAACATGAAATAAGTACTTGTTTTGCAGTAATGGAGAATAGGTTGAGGTTTTGGAGATGCTCTGTCTTCTGAACCTCTGCTTTCCTACTGTCTTCTTCTTCAAACACGCAAGGCTCCTTCCATGGCAAGCTGTATGTAGGGTTTCACCGTTGTCAATGGCTACCTCCCATCCTCTCAATGGAAATGTTCAACGCACCCTGTCACGGCACGGCTATCCAGCTGTCGGTTCTCGATCATGTCGGAATAGAATCCAGTGATTCTTTTGCGTCTGTCACTAATGCCCCACAATCGCGAGTTTGAAGCTCGTCACAGTCATTCAATCATTGAATCCTACTCAGAATACCACAGACAAGGTTTAGGTCTTCCGGATTCTCTTGAATGCCGCCATCAATTCTAGCTTATACCACGAAGATTCCGATTAAAGAATCCAAGAGATATCTACTCAATCTAAGGTAGAACGGAGGTGGTTGTTAGGCATACGTTCATAGTTGAGAATGATGATGAGTGTCACGGATCATCACATTCATCAGGTTTAGGAACAAGTGATATCTTAGAATAGAAGCAAGCATGATTGAATGAAAAACAGTAGTAATTGCATTAATCCATCAAGACACAGTAGAGCTCCTCACCCCCAACCATGGGGTTCAGAGACTCATCCCGTAGAAGATACAATGAGAAACGTGTAAAGTGTCATAAGGTATAGATACAATGTCAAAAGATCCTATTAATAGTGAACTAGTAACCTAGGGTTTACAGAATTGAGTAAATGACAGAAAAATCCACTTCCGGGCCCACTTGGTGTGTGCTTGGGCTGAGCATTGAAGCATTTTCGTGTAGAGACTTTTTCTGGGGTTAAACGCCAGCTTTTATGCCAGTTTGGGCGTTTAACTCCAATTTTTATGCCAGTTCCAGCGTTAAACGCTGGGAAATCTGAAGCTGATTTGCAACGCCGGTTTGGGCCATCAAATCTCGGGCAAAGTATGGACTATTATACATTGCTGGAAAGCCCAGGGATGTCTACTTTCCAATGCCGTTGAGAGCGCACCAATTAGGCTTCTGTAGCTCCAGAAAATCTACTTCGAGTGCAGGGAGGTCAGAATCCAACAGTATCTGCAGTCCTTTTCAGCCTCTAAATCAGATTTTTGCTCAGGACCCTCAATTTCAGCCAGAAAATACCTGAAATCACAGAAAAACACACAAACTCATAGTAAAGTCCAGAAAAGTGAATTTTAACTAAAAACTAATAAAAATATAATAAAAACTAACTAAAATATACTCAAAACATACTGAAAATAATGCCAAAAAGCGTATAAATTATCCGCTCATCACAACACCAAACTTAAATTGTTGCTTGTCCCCAAGCAACTGAAAATAAAAATAGAATAAAAAGAAGAGAATATACTATAGACTCCAAAATATCAAAGAAACTTAGCTCCAATTAGATGAGCGGGACTAGTAGCTTTTTGCTTCCGAACAGTTTTGGCATCTCGCTTTATCCTTTGAAGTTTAGAATGATTGGCATCTATAAGAACTCAGAACTCAGATAGTGTTATTGATTCTCCTAGTTAAGTATGATGATTCTTGAGCATGGCTACTTTATGAGTCTTGGCTGTGGCCCAAAGCACTCTGTCTTCCAGTATTACCACCGGATACATACATGCCACAGACACATAATTGGGTGAACCTTTTCAGATTGTGACTCAGCTTTGCTAGAGTCCCCAATTAGAGGTGTCCAGGGTTCTTAAGCACACTCTTTTTGCCTTGGATCACAACTTTATTTCTTTCTTTTTCTTTTTCTCTTCTTTTTTTCGTTTTTTTTTTTGCTTTTTCTTGCTTCAAGAATCAATTTGATGATTTTTCAGATCCTCAATAACAGTTCTCCCTTTCCATCATTCTTTCAAGAGCCAACAATTTTAACATTCTTAAATCAACAAATTCAAAAGACATATGCACTGTTCAAGCATTCATTCAGAAAACAAAAAGTATTGTCACCACATCAAACTAATTCAACTAGTTTCAGAGATGAATTCGAAATCCTGTACTTCTTGTTCTTTTGTGATTAAAGCATTTTTCATTTAAGAGAGGTGATGGATTCATAGGACATTTATAGCTTTAAGACATGAACTTTAAATTTTATTAATCATGAACTAAGAACAAGACTCAAAAATAGATATAAGATAAGACTAATAATAATAGAAAACAAAAAATTTAAATAGGCTCCTAATGATAGAGGTTATCACAGAGTTAGGACTCAACAACCTTGATTTTGAGAAGTGGATGCTCCCTCCACTTGAGGGGAGAGCTTTTGGCGTTTCATCTCTTAAAGTTCACGCCCCTGCTTCTCTTGTTCCTTCAGCAATTTGCAGAGCATGCAGTTCTGATTCTGCTGTTCTTCCTTAAGTTGCTCCATAGTTTCTTGCAACTTGGTGATAGATGCTTCTAGGCTGGCCCAGTAGTCAATTTCAAGAAATTCAGGGAGGAACTCCTGCGCCCTCTTTTTGATAGAATTGTCTTGCATTTGTCCTTCCATTGACTTCTTGGTGATTGGATGTTCAATGGGTATGAATTCATCTACTCCCATCTTCACCCCAGCCTCTTTACAGAGCAAGGAGATCAAGCTTGGGTAAGCCAGTTTGGCTTCAGTGGAATTCTTATTTGCAATTGTGTAGATCTCACAAGAAATCAGATGATGAACCTCCACTTCTTTTCCAAGCATAATGCAATGAATCATCACTGCTCTCTTGATGGTGACTTCAGAACGGTTGCTAGTGGGCAATATGGAACGCCCAATAAAGTCTAGCCAACCTCTTGCAATTGGTTTGAGGTCTCCCCTCTTGAGTTGGTTTGGGACACCTTTTGAATTGGTTATCCATTTAGTTCCAGGGAGGCATATGTCCTCTAGAACTTGATCCAACCCTTTATCTGCTATCACCATCCTCCTATTAAAGGATTCAGGATCATCTTGCAGTTGAGGCAATTTGAAGACCTCTCTTATTTTGTCCAGATGGAAGTAAATAATTCTCTCTCTGACCATGGTTTTGTAGGTATGAAAAGCAGTTCCAGTCATTCTCTGCTTATCTGTCAGCCACAGATTTGAGTAGAATTCCTGAACCATGTTCCTTCCAACCTTTGTCTCAGGGTTGGTTAGAACTTCCCATCCTCTGTTTCGAATTTGCTCTTGGATCTCCGGATATTCATCTTCTTTCAGATTGAATTTGACTTCCGGGATCACTGACCTCAGACCCATTATTTTGTGGTAATGGTCTGCATATTCTTTGGTTAAGAACTTCTCTTGACTCCAAACATCCTTTGGATTATTCTCTTTCTTGCCTCTTGAATTGGTTTGTTTTCCTCTAGGAGCCATGATCTTGATAAATCTTGGCCTAGTGATCACGGAAAGCACACCAAACTTAAAGGTTTGCTTGTCCTCAAGCAAAAGAAGGCAAAGAGGGGAGAGAAGAGGAGAGCAAATTCGAATGGTGTGGGGAAGGAGGGTGGCCGAACGTGTTTAAATAGGAGAGGAGGAGAGATTTTCGAAAATTTGAAGGAGATTTGAGAAGATATGGAAAAATTTTGAAGAGATGATTGAGTTTTTTGAAAGAGTCTATGAAAGGATTTGAAATAGATTTGAAGAAGATTCTAATTTTTGAAATTGGAAGGTGAATGATGAAAGTTTGTAATGTGTTTATGTAAAAAGATATGGATTAAAACAAGAAAGTTTGAAAAAAAATTGAAGTGGGAACAAAATCTCCTCCCCCTGCCTTTCTGGCGTTAAACGCCCAAAATGGTATCCATTCTGGCGTTTAACACCCATTTGGTGGCCTAATTGGGCGTTTAACGCCCAGCCAGGTATCCTGGCTGGCGTTAAACGCCAGAAATCCTTTTATCACTGGGCGTTTTGCTAAACGCCCAGGATGCTGCACACCTGGCATTAAACGCCCAGAATGGTGCCCATTCTGGCGTTTAACGCCCAAAATGGCACAATTACTGGCGTTAAACGCCCAGAATGGTGCCCATTCTGGCGTTTAACGCCCAAAGTACCCCTTACTGGCGTTTTTTCGCCAGTAAGCTCTTTTTCTCTGCTTTTTGCACTGAATCCTTCTGTAACTCTGTGAATTCCTTCAAATTTGATAATTGCCCTTTAAGAATGTGTATTAAATCTTGATTAGACAGAACAGATACCCTTCTAATCACTGGGTTGCCTCCCAGCAAGCGCTTCTTTATTGTGTTTAGCTAGACCTTCACTGTAAATCACTCAAGTCTCAGTTTTGAGCATTCTTGCTCAAAATTGCTTTCAAGATAATGCTTGATCCTCTGTCCATTAACAATGAACTTCTTGTCAGAATCAGTATCCTCAAGCTCAACATATCCATATGGTGATACTCCTGTAATCACATACGGACCCCTCCAGCAGGACTTAAGCTTTTCTAGGAACAATTTGAGCCTAGAGTTGAAGAGCAGGACCTTTTGTCCTGGCTCAAAGACTCTGGATGACAATTTCTTGTCATGCCACTTCTTTGCCTTTTCCTTATAAATTTTTGCATTTTCAAAGGCATTGAGTCTGAATTCCTCTAGCTCATTTAGCTGGAGCAATCTTTTTTCACCAGCTAACTTAGCATCCATGTTTAGGAATCTGGCTGCCCAGTAGGCTTTATGTTCCAGTTCCACGGGCAGATGACAGGCCTTCCCATACACCAGTTGGTATGGAGAGGTTCCGATAGGAGTCTTGTATGCTGTTCTGTATGCCCACAGAGCATCATCCAAGCTCTTTGCCCAATCCTTTCTACGGGCAATAACAGTCCGTTCCAGGATTCTTTTGAGCTCTCTGTTAGAGACCTCAGCTTGCCCATTTGTCTGTGGGTGATACGGAGTTGCTACTTTGTGGCTAATTCCATATCTAACCATAGCAGAGTACAGTTGTTTATTGCAGAAATGGGTACCTCCATCACTGATCAGTACTCTGGGAACACCAAACCTGCTGAAGATGTGTTTCTGGAGGAATTTCAGCACAGTTTTGGTATCATTATTGGGTGTGGCAATTGCTTCCACCCATTTAGATACATAGTCTACTGCCACTAGAATATAAGTGTTTGAGTATGATGGTGGGAAGGGACCCATGAAGTCAATTCCCCATACATCAAACAATTCAATCTCTAAGATCCCTTGCTGAGGCATGGCGTAACCATGAGGCAAGTTACCAGCTCTTTGGCAACTGTCACAGTTACGCACAAACTCTCGGGTATCTCTATAGAGAGTAGGCCAGTAGAATCCGCATTGGAGGACCTTGGTTGCTGTTCGCTCACCTCCAAAATGTCCTCCATATTGTGATCCATGGCAATGCCATAGGATTCTTTGTGCTTCCTCTCTGGGTACACATCTGCGGATTATTCCATCTGCGTATCTCTTAAAGAGATATGGCTCATCCCATAGGTAGTACTTGGCATCTGAAATTAATTTCTTTCTTTGCACTCTACTGTACTCCTGGGGTATGAACCTCACAGCTTTGTAATTTGCAATATCTGCAAACCATGGAGCTTCCTGAATGGCAAAAAGTTGCTCATCTGGAAAGGTCTCAGAGATCTCAGTAGGAGGGAGGGACGCCCCAACTACTGGTTCTATTCGGGACAGATGATCAGCTACTTGATTTTCTGTCCCTTTTCTGTCTCTTATTTCTATATCAAACTCTTGCAGAAGTAACACCCATCTTATGAGCCTAGGTTTTGAATCCTGCTTTGTGAGTAAGTATTTAAGAGCAGCATGGTCAGTGTACACAATCACCTTTGATCCTACCAAATAGGATCTAAACTTGTCAATGGCATAGACCACTGCAAGTAACTCTTTTTCTGTGGTTGTGTAATTCTTCTGTGCGTCATTTAGAACACGGCTGGCATAATAAATGACGTGCAGAAGCTTGTTATGCCTTTGTCCCAACACTGCACCAATGGCATGGTCACTGGCATCACACATTAATTCAAATGGTAATGTCCAGTCTGGTGCAGAGATGACTGGTGCTGTGACCAGCTTGGCTTTCAGGGTCTCAAATGCCTGTAAACACTGTGTGTCAAACACAAATGGTGTGTCAGCAGCTAGCAGGTTGCTCAGAGGTTTTGCAATTTTCGAAAAATCCTTTATAAACCTTTTGTAGAATCCTGCATGCCCCAGAAACCTTCTGATTGCCTTAACATTGGCAGGTGGTGGTAATTTTTCAATTACCTCTACCTTTGCCTTATCCACCTCTATTCCCCTGCTTGAAATTTTGTGCCCAAGGACAATTCCTTCAGTCACCATAAAGTGACATTTCTCCCAGTTTAAAACCAGGTTAGTCTCTTGGCACCTTTTCAGGACAAGTGCTAGGTGGTTAAGACATGAGCTGAATGAGTCTCCATATACTGAGAAGTCATCCATGAAGACTTCCAGGAATTTCTCTACCATATCAGAGAAGATGGATAGCATGCATCTCTGAAAGGTTGTAGGTGCATTACACAGACCAAAAGGCATTCTCCTGTAGGCAAACACGCCAGAAGGACAAGTGAATGCTGTTTTCTCTTGGTCCTGAGGGTCTACTGCAATTTGGTTGTAGCCTGAATAGCCATCCAAAAAGCAATAATAATCATGACCAGCTAGTCTTTCTAGCATTTGGTCTATGAATGGCAAAGGAAAATGATCCTTTCTGGTGGCTGTATTGAGCCTTCTATAGTCAATACACATGCGCCACCCAGTGACTGTTCTTGTAGGAACCAGTTCATTTTTTTCATTATGAACTACTGTCATGCCTCCCTTTTTGGGGACAACTTGGACAAGGCTCACCCAGGGGCTATCAGAAATAGGATAAATAATTCCAGCCTCTAGTAATTTAGTGACCTCTTTCTGCACTACCTCCTTCATGGCTGGATTTAGCCGCCTTTGTGGTTGGACCACTGGTTTAGCATTATCCTCCAATAGGATCTTGTGCATGCACCTTGCTGGGCTAATGCCCTTAAGATCACTTATGGACCACCCAAGAGTTGTCTTGTGTGTCCTTAGCACTTGAATCAGTGCTTCCTCTTCCTGTGGATTTAAAGCAGAGCTTATAATCACTGGAAAAGTGTCACCTTCTCCCAGAAATGCATACTTCAGGGATGGTGGTAGTGGTTTGAGTTCAGGTTTGGGAGGCTTATCCTCCTCTTGAGGAATTTTCAAAAATTCTTTTGTTTCCTCTAGCTCTTCCTGATCAGGCTGAGCATCCTTGAAGATGTTCTCAAGCTCTGATTCTAGACTTTCAGTCATATTGACTTCTTCCACTAAAGAGTCAATAATGTCAGTGCCCATGCAGTCATTTGATGTGTCTGGATACTGCATAGCTTTTACAGCATTCAACTTGAACTCATCCTCATTGACTCTCAGGGTTACTTCCCCTTTTTGTACGTCAATGAGAGTTCGTCCAGTTGCTAGGAAAGGTTTTCCTAGAATGAGCGTTGCACTCTTGTGCTCTTCCATTTCCAGCACTACAAAGTCAGTTGGAAAGACAAATGGCCCAACCTTGACAATCATGTCCTCAATTATGCCTGATGGATATTTAATGGAGCCATCAGCAAGTTGGAGGCATATCCGGGTTGGTTTGACTTCTTCAGTCAACCCAAGCTTCCTGATAGTGGATGCAGGTATTAGATTGATGCTTGCTCCAAGGTCACACAGGGCTGTCTTGGTGCAAGCACCTTCTAATGTGCATGGTATCATAAAGCTTCCTGGATCTTGAAGCTTTTCTGGTAAGCTTTTCAGAATGACTGCACTGCATTCTTCAGTGAGAAACACTTTTTCAGTTTCTCTCCAATCCTTCTTATGACTGCACTGCATTCTTCAGTGAGAAACACTTTTTCAGTTTCTAAACGCCCAGCATGCTGCACACCTGGCGTTAAACGCCCAGAATGGTGCCCATTCTGGCGTTTAACGCCCAAAATGGTACCATTACTGGCGTTAAACGCCCAGAATGGTGCCCATTCTGGCGTTTAACGCCCAAAATGCCCCTTACTGGCATTTTTTCGCCAGTAAGCTCATTTTCTCTGCTTTTTGAGCTGAATCCTTCTGTAACTCTGTGAATTTCTTCATTTTTGATACTTGCCTCTGTAAGAACAAATCATATAACCTCCTAATGACTGGGTTGCCTCCCAGCAAGCGCTTCTTTACTGTCTTTAGCTGGACCTTCACTGAGAATTACTCAAGTCTCAGTTTTGAGCACTCCTGCTCAAAATTGCCTTCAAGATAATGCTTGATTCTCTGTCCATTAACAATGAACTTCTTGTCAGAATCAATATCCTGAAGCTCAACATATCCATATGGTGAGACTCCTGTAATCACATACGGACCCCTCCACCGGGATTTGAGTTTTCCTGGAAACAATTTGAGCCTAGAGTTGAAGAGCAGAACTTTTTGTCCTGGCTCAAAGACTCTGGTTGACAACTTCTTGTCATGCCATTTCTTTGCCTTTTCCTTATAAATTTTTGCATTTTCAAAGGCATTGAGTCTGAACTCCTCTAGCTCATTTAGCTGGAGTAATCTCTTTTCTCCAGCTAACTGTGCATCCATGTTTAAGAATCTGGTTGCCCAGTAGGCTTTATGTTCCAGTTCCACAGGCAAATGACAGGCCTTCCCATACACCAGTTGGTATGGAGAGGTTCCTATAGGAGTCTTGAATGCTGTTCTGTATGCCCACAGAGCATCATCCAAGCTCTTTGCCCAATCCTTTCTTCGGGCTATCACAGTCCGTTCTAGGATTCTTTTTAGCTCTCTGTTAGAGACTTCAGCTTGCCCATTTGTCTGTGGATGATACGGAGTCGCCACTTTATGGCTAATTCCATATCTAACCATAGCAGAGTATAGCTGTTTGTTGCAGAAATGAGAGCCCCCATCACTGATTAGTACTCTGGGAACACCAAATCTGCTGAAGATGTGTTTCTGGAGGAATTTTAGCACGGTCTTGGTATCATTAGTGGGTGTAGCAATTGCTTCTACCCACTTAGATACATAATCCACCGCCACCAGAATGTAAGTGTTTGAGTATGATGGTGGGAATGGCCCCATGAAGTCAATTCCCCATACATCAAACAATTCTATCTCTAATATCCCTTGTTGAGGCATGGCATATCCGTGAGGCAGGTTACCAGCTCTTTGGCAACTGTCACAGTTACGCACAAACTCTCGGGAATCTTTATAGAGAGTAGGCCAGTAGAAGCCACACTGGAGGACTTTAGTGGCTGTTCGCTCACTTCCAAAATGTCCTCCATACTGTGATCTATGGCAATGCCATAGGATCCTTTGTGCTTCTTCTCTGGGTACACATCTGCGGATCACTCTGTCAGCACATCTCTTAAAGAGATATGGTTCATCCCAGAGGTAGTACTTGGCATCTGAAAGCAATTTCTTTCTTTGCACACTGCTGTACTCCTTGGGTATGAACCTCACAGCTTTATAATTTGCAATATCTGCAAACCATGGAGCTTCCTGAATGGCAAAGAGTTGCTCATCTGGGAAAGTCTCAGAGATCTCAGTAGAAGGGAGGGACGCCCCAGCTACTGGTTCTATTCGGGACAGATGATCAGTTACTTGGTTCTCTGTCCCTTTTCTGTCTCTTATTTCTATATCAAACTCTTGCAGAAGCAACACCCATCTGATAAGCCTGGGTTTTGAATCCTGCTTTGTGAGTAAGTATTTAAGAGCAGCATGGTCAGTGTACACAATCACCTTAGATCCTACTAGATAAGATCTAAACTTGTCAATGGCATAAACCACTGCAAGTAATTCTTTTTCTGTGGTTGTGTAATTTTTCTGTGCATCATTTAGAACACGGCTTGCATAATAAATGACGTGCAGAAGTTTATTATGCCTCTGTCCCAACACTGCACCAATGGCATGATCACTGGCATCACACATTAATTCAAATGGCAATGTCCAATCTGGTGCAGAGATGACTGGTGCTGTGACCAGCTTAGCTTTCAGGGTCTCAAACGCCTGCTGACACTGTGTGTCAAACACAAATGGTGTGTCAGCAGCTAGCAGGTTACTCAAAGGTTTTGCAATTTTCGAAAAATCCTTTATAAACCTTCTATAAAATCCTGCATGCCCCAAAAAGCTTCTGATTGCCTTAACATTGGCAGGTGGTGGTAATTTTTCAATTACTTCTACCTTTGCCTTATCCACCTCTATTCCCCTGCTTGAAATTTTATGCCCAAGGACAATTCCCTCAGTCACCATAAAGTGACATTTCTCCCAGTTTAAAACCAGGTTAGTCTCTTGGCATCTTTTCAGGACAAGTGCTAGGTGATTAAGACAGGAGCTGAATGAGTCTCCATATACTGAGAAGTCATCCATGAAGACTTCCAGAAATTTCTCTACCATATCTGAGAAGATAGAGAGCATGCACCTCTGAAAGGTTGCAGGTGCATTGCACAGACCAAAAGGCATCCTTCTGTAGGCAAACACGCCAGAAGGGCAAGTAAATGCTGTTTTCTCTTGGTCCTGAGGATCTACTGCAATTTGGTTATAGCCTGAATAGCCATCCAAAAAGCAGTAATAATCATGACCAGCTAGCCTTTCTAGCATTTGGTCTATGAATGGTAAAGGAAAATGATCCTTTCTGGTGGCTGTATTGAGCCTTCTGTAGTCAATACACATGCGTCACCCTGTGACTGTTCTTGTAGGAACCAGTTCATTTTTTTCATTATGAACCACTGTCATGCCTCCCTTTTTGGGGACAACTTGGACAGGGCTCACCCAGGGGCTATCAGAAATAGGATAAATAATCCCAGCCTCTAGCAATTTAGTGACCTCTTTCTGCACCACCTCCTTCATGGCTGGATTTAGCCTCCTCTGTGGTTGAACCACTGGTTTGGCATTATCCTCCAACAGGATCTTGTGCATGCATCTAGCTGGGCTAATGCCCTTAAGATCACTTATGGACCACCCAAGAGCTGTCTTGTGTGTCCTTAGCACTTGAATCAGTGCTTCCTCTTCCTGTGGATTCAAAGCAGAGCTTATGATCACTGGAAAAGTGTCACCCTCTCCCAGAAATGCGTACTTCAGGGATGGTGGTAGAGGTTTGAGTTCAGGTTTGGGAAGTTTATCCTTCTCCTGAGGAATTTTCGAAAATTCCCTTGCTTACTCTAGTTCTTCTTGATCAGGTTGAGCATTTTTGAAGATGTCCTCAAGCTCTGATTCTAGGCTTTCAGCCATATTGATCTCTTCTACCAGAGAGTCAATAATGTCAGCGTCCATGCAGTCATTTGGTGTGTCTGGATGCTGCATGGCTTTTACAGCATTCAACTTGAACTCATCCTCATTGACTCTCAGGGTTACTTCCCCTCTTTGTACATCAATGAGAGTTCGTCCAGTTGCTAGGAAAGGTCTTCCTAGAATGAGAGTTGCACTCTTGTGCTCCTCCATTTCCAGCACCACAAAGTCAGTTGGAAAGGCAAAGGGCCCAACCTTGACAATCATGTCCTCTATTATGCCTGATGGGTGTTTAATGGAGCCATCAGCAAGTTGGAGGCATATCCTGGTTGGTTTGACTTCTCCAGCCAACCCAAGCTTTCTGATAGTGGATGCAGGTATTAGATTGATGCTTGCTCCAAGATCACATAGAGCTGTCTTGGTGCAAGCACCTTCTAATGTGCATGGTATCATAAAGCTTCCAGGATCTTGAAGCTTTTCTGGTAAGCTTTTCAGAATGACTGCACTGCATTCTTCAGTGAGAAACACTTTTTCAGTTTCTCTCCAATCCTTCTTATGACTTAAGATCTCTTTCATGAACTTAGCATAAGAAGGTATTTGCTCAAGTGCCTCTGCAAACAGAATCTTTATTTCAAGAGTCCTTAGATAGTCTGCAAAGCGGGCAAATTGCTTATCCTGTTCCGCTTTGCGGAGTTTCTGAGGATAGGGCATCTTGGCTTGATATTCTTCAACCCTAGATGCTGCAGGTTTATTCCTTACAGAAGTGGTTGAAGAAGCCTTGTTAGAGGGATTACTGTCAGCACTCTCAGGTGTCTGATCCTTCCTTGGCGTCTGAACGCCAGGATTGGGTGGAAAATGGGCGTTAAACGCCAGCTTTTCCCCCTTTTCTGGCGTTTGAACGCCAGAACTGGGCAGGGAATGGGCGTTTAACGCCAGCTTTTCCCCCTTTTCTGGTGTTTGAACGCCAGAACTGGGCAAGGAATGGGCGTTTAACGCCAGCTTTCCTTCCCTTTCTGGCGTTTGAACACCAATAACATTCCTCTCTGGGCTCTTACTGTCCTCAGAGGGATTTTGAACAGTGGTTTGGTTATCCTCTGTCAATTGTTCCTTGTTTGGCTTTTTGCTCTTTTGAGCAGTGGTATTCAGTGTCTTCCCACTCCTCAGTTGAACTGCTTGACATTCTTCTGTTATCTGTTTAGATATTTGCTGTTTTGCTTGATTCAACTGCAGTTCTATGTTCTTGTTAGCAACCTTAGTATCATGGAGCATTTTTTTAAATTCTGCTAACTGTTCTGTCATCAGGAGTAATTGTTGATTAAGCTCATTCATCTGTTCTTGAGGGTTAGGATCAGTGACTAATGCCATGAATTCCTCTTTTGGAACGAACTCACTGCTAGAATATAAGTATTGGTTTCTAGCAACAGTGTCTATAAGCTCTTGAGCTTCTTCAATTGTCTTCCTCATGTGTATAGATCCACCAGCTGAGTGGTCTAAAGACATCTGAGCTTTTTCTGTGAGCCCATAGTAGAAGATGTCTGACTGTACCCACTCTGAAAACATTTCAGAGGGGCATTTTCTAAGCATACCTCTATACCTCTCCCAGGCATTATAAAGGGATTCATTATCCTCTTGTTTAAAGCCTTGGATGTCCAGCCTTAGCTGTGTCATCCTCTTTGGAGGGTAAAAATGATTCAGGAATTTGTCTGACAACTGTTTTCATGTCTTTATGCTTGCTGTAGGCTGGTTATTCAACCACCTTTTAGCTTGATCTTTTACAGCAAATGGAAACAGTAATAGTCTGTAGACATCCTGATCCACCTCTTTATCATGTACTGTGTCAGCAATTTGTAAGAACTGTGCCAGAAACTCAGTAGGTTCTTCCTGTGGAAGACCGGAATACTGGCAATTTTGCTGCACTATGATAATGAGTTGAGGGTTTAGCTCAAAGCTGCTTGCTTTGATGGGAGGTGTGCAGATGCTACTCCCATATGCAGCTGTAATGGGGTTAGCATATGACCCCAGAGTCCTTTTGGACTGATTAATTCCACTTAAGTCCATAATGGACAAAAGGGAAATGATAATGATTGCAAAGAGATAAATTTTGTTTTTTGTTTTTTTTTTTTTTTGAATTAAACGAAAAAAATTGAAATAATAAAAAAAAAGAATTAAGATAAAAATTCGAAAATCAAAAAGAAAATAAGATCAAAGCAAATTGAGAACTGAATCAATTAGTTAATTGGAAAGATTTTGAAAACAGCAATTAAAAAGATATGATTGAAAAATTTTTATGAAAAAGATTTGATTTTTGAAAAGAGGAAAGAGAAAAACAACAAAAAGACACCAAACTTAAAATTTTTAGAAAATCAAACACTAATTTTCGAAAATTTTAAAGAAAAACACAAAGAGGACACCAAACTTAGAATTTTTATGAATCAAAAAGGGACTAAGAACATGCAAAATCGAAAATTAAAAGAAAAGCAAAAGCATGCAATTGACACCAAACTTAGAATATGGAAATAGACTCAACTAAAAGACTCTAAACCAACAAAAATAAAACAGTCCTAATCTAAGCAACAAGATAAGCCGTCAGTTATCCAAACTCGAACAATCCCCGGCAACGGCGCCAAAAACTTGGAGCACGAAATTGCAATAACACTTTTGCAATCCCGCACAACTAACCAGCAAGTGCACTGGGTCGTCCAAGTAATACCTTGCGTGAGCAAGGGTCGATCCCACGGAGATTGTCGGCTTGAAGCAAGCTATGGTTATCTTGTAAATCTTAGTCAGGATATCAGAAATTATCAGGATTGATTGTGAAAAGCAAAAGAACATGAAATAAGTACTTATTTTGCAGTAATGGAGAATAGGTTGAGGCTTTGGAGATGCTCCATCTTCTGAATCTCTGCTTTCCTACTGTCTTCTTCATCAAACACGCAAGGCTCCTTCCATGGCAAGCTGTATGTAGGGTTTCACCGTTGTCAGTGGCTACCTCCCATCCTCTCAGTGAAAATGTTCCTATGCTCTGTCACAGCATGGCTAATCAGCTGTCGGTTCTCGGTCAGGCCGGAATAGAATCCATCGATCCTTTTGCGTCTGTCACTAACGCCCCGCCTGCTAGGAGTTTGAAGCACGTCACAGTCATTCAGTCATTGAATCCTACTCAGAATACCACAGACAAGGTTTAGACCTTCCGGATTCTCTTGAATGCTGCCATCAGTTCTAGCTTATACCACGAAGATTCTGGTTAAGGAATCCAAGAGATATCCACTCAATCTAAAGTAGAACAGAGGTGGTTGTCAGGCACATGTTCATAGTTGAGAATGATGATGAGTGTCACGGATCATCACATTCATCCGGGTTAAGAGCAAGTGATATCTTAGAATGGAAGCAAGCATGATTGAATAAGAAACAGTAGTAATTGCATTAATCCATCAAGACACAGCAGAGCTCCTCACCCCCAACCATGGGGTTTAGAGACTCATGCCGTGGAAGGTATACAATGAAAACGTGTAAAGTGTCATCAGGTACAGATACAATGTCAAAAGATCCTATTAATAGCAAACTAGTAGCCTAGGGTGTACAAAAAATGAGTAAATGACAGAAAAATCCACTTCCGGGCCCACTTGGTGTGTGCTTGGGCTGAGCAGTGAAGCATTTTCGTGTAGAGACCTTTTCTGGAGTTAAACGCCAGCTTTCATGCTAGTTTGGGCGTTTAACTCCAAGTTTTATGCCAGTTCTGGCGTTTAACGCTGGAATTTCTGAGGCCGAATTGCTACGCCGGTTTGGGCCATCAAATCTTGGGCAAAGTATGGACTATCATATATTTCTGGAAAGCCCAGGATGTCTACTTTCCAACGCCGTTGAGAGCGCGCCAATTGGGCTTCTGTAGCTCCAGAAAATCCACTTCGAGTGCAGGGAGGTCAGAATCCAACAGCATCTGCAGTCCTTTTCAGTCTCTGAATCAGATTTTTGCTCAGAACCTTCAATTTCAGTCAGAAAATACCTGAAATCACAGAAAAACACACAAACTCATAGTAAAGTCCAGAAAAGTGAATTTTAACTAAAAACTAATAAAAATATACTAAAAACTAACTAAATCATACTAAAAACATACTGAAAACAATACCAAAAAGCGTATAAATTATCCGCTCATCACCTGTTCCGCTTGGCGGAGTTTCTGAGGATAAGGCATCTTGGCTTTATATTCTTCAACCTTGGTTGCTGCAGGTTTATTCCTTATAGAAGTGGTTGGAGAAGCCTTTTTAGAGGGGTTACTATCAGCACTTGCAGGTGTCTGGGTCCCCTCTGGCGTTTGAACGCTAGGATTGGGTGGAAAATGGGCGTTTAACGCCAACTTTTCCCCCTTTTCTGGCGTTTGAACGCCAGAACTGGGCAGGGAATGGGCGTTTAACGCCAGCTTTCCCTCCTTTTTTGGCGTTTGAACGCCAATAGTATTCCTCTCTGGGCTCTTACTGTCCTCAGAGGGATTTTGGATAATGGTTTGTCCATCCTCTGTCAATTGCTCCTTTATTGACTTTTTGCTACTTTGAGCAGTGTTATTCAATGTCTTCCCACTCCTCAGTTGAACTGCTTGGCATTCTTCTGTTATCTGTTTAGATAGCTGCTATTTTGCCTGATTCAACTGTGATTCTATGTTCTTGTTAGCAATTTTAGTCTCTTGGAGCATCTCTTTAAATTCTGCTAACTGTTTTGTCATCAGGTGTAATTGTTGATTAAGCTCAACCATCTATTCTTGAGGATTAGGATCAGTGGCTAATGCCATAACTTCCTTTTGTGTAGAGGACTCATTGCTAAAGTACAAATGTTGATTTCTAGCAACAGTATCTATAAGCTCTTGAGCCTCCTCAATCGTCTTCCTCATATGTATAGATCCACCAGTTGAGTAGTCTAAAGACATCTGAGCTTTTTCTGTTAGCCCATAGTAGAAGATGTCTAACTGTACCCACTCTGAAAACATTTCAGAGGGGCATTTTCTTAGCATACCTCTATACCTCTCCCAGGCATTATAAAGGGATTCATTATCCTCTTGTTTAAAGCCTTGGATGTCCAGCCTTAGCTGTGTCATCCTTTTTGGAGGGTAAAATTGATTCAGGAATTTGTCTGATAACTGTTTCCATGTCTTTATGCTTGCTGTAGGTTGGTTATTTAACCACCTCTTAGCTTGATCTTTTACAGCAAATGGAAACAGTAATAATCTGTAGACATCCTGATCCACCTCTTTATCACGTATTGTGTCAGCAAGTTGTAAGAATTGTGCCAGAAACTCAGTAGGTTCTTCTTGTGGAAGACCGGAATACTGGCAATTTTGCTGCACCATGATAATGAGTTGAGGGTTTAGCTCAAAGCTGCTTGCTTTAATAGGAGGTATACAGATGCTACTCCCATATGCAGCTGTAATGGGGTTAGCATATGACCCCAGAGTCCTTTTGGACTATTCATTCCCACTTATGTCCATGATGGAGAAAAGGGAATTGATGTGAATAGTAATCAAGATATATATGTATATATATTTTTTTGAAAAGAGGAAAGATAAAAACAACAAAGGGACACCAAACTTAAAATTTTTCAGAAAATCAAACATGAATTTTCGAAAACCTAAAGAAAAACACAAAGAAGACACCAAACTTAGAATTTTTAAAAGATCAAAAAGGGACTAAGGACATGCAAATTCGAAAAAAAATTAAAAGAAAAACAAAAGCATGCAATTGACACCAAACTTAAAATATGAAACTACACTCAAATAAAAGACTCTAAACCAACAAAATTAAAGCAGTCCTAATCTAAGCAACAAGATAGACCGTCAGTTGTCCAAACTCGAACAATCCCCGGCAACGGCGCCAAAAACTTGTGCACGAAATTGCAATCACACTTTTGCAATCCCGCACAACTAACCAGCAAGTGCACTGGGTTGTCCAAGTAATACCTTACGTGAGTAAGGGTCGATCCCACGGAGATTGTCGGCTTGAAGCAAGCTATGGTTATCTTGTAACTCTTAGTCAGGATATCAAAAATTATCAGGTTTGATTGTGAAAAGCAAAAGAACATGAAATAAGTACTTGTTTTGCAGTAATGGAGAATAGGTTGAGGTTTTGGAGATGCTCTGTCTTCTGAACCTCTGCTTTCCTACTGTCTTCTTCTTCAAACACGCAAGGCTCCTTCTATGACAAGCTGTATGTAGGGTTTCACCGTTGTCAATGGCTACCTCCCATCCTCTCAGTGGAAATGTTCAACGCACCCTGTCACGGCACGGCTATCCAGCTGTCGGTTCTTGATCATGTCGGAATAGAATCCAGTGATTCTTTTGCGTCTATCACTAACGCCCCACAATCGCGAGTTTGAAGCTCGTCACAGTCATTCAATCATTGAATCCTACTCAGAATACCACAGACAAGGTTTAGGCCTTCCGGATTCTCTTGAATGCCGCCATCAATTCTAGCTTATACCACGAAGATTCCGATTAAAAAATCCAAGAGATATCTACTCAATCTAAGGTAGAACGGAGGTGGTTGTCAGGAACACGTTCATAGTTGAGAATGATGATGAGTGTCACGGATCATCACATTCATCAGTTTAGGAACAAGTGATATCTTAGAATAGAAGCAAACATGATTGAATGAAAAACAGTAGTAATTGCATTAATCCATCAAGACACAGCAGAGCTCCTCACCCCCAACCATGGGGTTCAGAGACTCATGCCGTAGAAGATACAATGAGAAACGTGTAAAGTGTCATGAGGTACAGATACAATGTCAAAAGATCCTATTAATAGTGAACTAGTAACCTAGGGTTTACAGAATTGAGTAAATGACAGAAAAATCCACTTCCGGGCCCTCTTGGTGTGTGCTTGGGCTGAGCATTGAAGCATTTTCGTGTAGAGACTTTTTCTGGAGTTAAACGCCAGCTTTTATGCCAGTTTGGGCGTTTAACTCCAATTTTTATGCCAGTTCCAGCGTTAAACGCTGGGAAATCTGAAGCTGATTTGCAACGCCGGTTTGGGCCATCAAATCTCGGGCAAAGTATGAACTATTATATATTTCTGGAAAGCCCAAGATGTCTACTTTCCAACGCCGTTGAGAGCGCGCCAATTGGTCTTCTGTAGCTCCAGAAAATCTACTTCGAGTGCAGGGAGGTCAGAATCCAACAGCATCTGCAGTCCTTTTCAGCCTCTAAATCAGATTTTTGCTCAGGACCCTCAATTTCAGCCAGAAAATACCTGAAATCACAGAAAAACACACAAACTCATAGTAAAGTCCAGAAAAGTGAATTTTAACTAAAAATTAATAAAAATATAATAAAAACTAACTAAAATATACTCAAAACATACTGAAAATAATGCCAAAAAGCGTATAAATTATCCGCTCATCAACGACGTTAGCTAACCATAGTGGGTACTTGACTTCCCTTATGAACCCTGCCTCTAGTAATGCCTGTACCTGTTCTTCCACAACTTGGGTTCGTTCGGGCCCCAGTTTTCTGCGTCTCTGCTGTACCGGCTGAGATCCTGGATAGACTGCTAACTTGTGACACATTAGTTTGGGGTCTATGCCTGGCATGTCCGCGACTTTCCATGCAAAGAGATCCACGTTATTTCGCAGGAATTGTATCAACGATTCTTTTGTGTCTTTTTCCAGGATCGTGCCGATATTAGTTGTTTTGTCTGAGGTGTCTCCGATTTAAACTTTCTCTACTTCACCTTCAGGTTGTGGGCGGAGTTCTTCTCGTCTCTGAACTCCTCCCAATTCAATTGTATGGAACTCTTCTCCGTTGCCTCTGAGGGTTAGACTTTCGTTATTATAGCGGTGCGCCGTCTTCTGATCTGCTTTTATTGTAGCTATCCCTTCCGTAGTTGGGAATTTCATGCATAGATGCGGAGTAGAAACTATTGCGCCGAGTTGGTTTAACGTTGTCCGACCTATTAGGGCATTGTAGGCGGAACTTACGTTGACCACGATGTAGTCTATTTTGAGCGTCCTGGATTGGCTCCCTTTTCCGAAGGTTGTATGTAGTGAAACATATCCCAGTGGTTGTACCGGGGTGTCTCCCAGTCCAAATAGACTGTTCGGATATGCTCTAAGCTCCTTGTCTTCTAGGCCGAGCTTGTCGAAAGCAGTTTTGAATAAGATGTCGGCGGAGCTTCCTTGGTCTATTAATGTACGGTGAAGGTTGGCGTTTGCCAGTATGATGGTGATGACCATGAGGTCGTCGTGTCCCGAGATGATTCCGGATGCATCTTCCCTAGTAAATGTAATTGCCGGGATGTCAGGTGCTTCCTCCTTTCCTTCGACGTGATATACTTCTTTGAGATATCTTTTACGAGATGATTTGGAAATTCCTCCCCCTGCAAATCCGCCGTGTATCATATGGACGTGTCTTTCTGGCGTATGCGGTGACCGTGTAGTTCGTCCGACATCTTCATCCCTTCGTCTCTTTCTTTGATCATCATCTCGGTTTGCCAGAAACCGATCTAGTTTTCCTTCCCTTACCAATTTTTCAATAATGTTCTTTAGATCAAAGCACTCGTTGGTGGAGTGACCTCGTACTCGATGGTATTCACAATACTCATTTCGGTTTCCTCCCCCTGTTTTGCCTTTGAGTGGCCGGGCTGGGGTATTTTCTCCGTATGGCAGACTTCTTTGTATATGTCGACTAGGGATACCCTGAGAGGGGTGTAATTGTGATACTTTTTATTTTCTCCCCATGTCGTTATTCTTTCCTTTTGGAATCCCTATCTTTGTCTCGGAAGGGGACCCCAAATTTGGAGGTTTCCCCCAACCGAGCGTTTTTCTCCATGTTGATGTATTTCTCTACCCGCTCATGTACTTCGTCTAAGGAAGTTGTGTACTTCTTTGATATAGATTGGCTAAAAGGTCCTTCTCGAAAGCCGTTGATGAGTCCCATGATGGCGGCCTCTGTTGGCAAGTTTTGTATGTCCATGCATGTTTTGTTGAATCTTTCCATGTAGTTGCGAAGACTCTCCCGATCTCCTTGCTTGATCCCGAGTAGACTGGGAGCGTGTTTAGCTTTGTCTTTTTGGATGGAGAATCTGGCCAGGAACTTTTTGGCCAAATCGTCAAAGTTTGAGATGGATTTTGGAGGTAGGTTGTCGAACCATCTAATTGCTGTCTTCGTGAGAGTTGTTGGAAAAGCTTTGCAACGAACTGCATCTGGGGCGTCGATGAGGTACATTCTGCTTCTGAAATTGCTGAGATGATGATTGGGATCTGTGGTGCCATCGTATAGGGTCATATCCGGGAGTTTGAAGTCTTTTGGTATTTTGGTTTTCATAATCTCCCTGGTGAATGGATCTTGCTCTTTGCGAGAATTTTCCTCAGGAGTGGCCCGAGGGGCCTTCAATTTGAGATCGGCTTCTAATTGCAGTAGTTTATCTTCTAAGTCTCGTCGTCATCGTATCTCTCTTTGTAGATCCTTTCCGACCTCTCGTTGTTGTTGAGTTTCTTTTTCAAGTTGCTTTAATCGGTCTTGAAGTGCTTCTATTATCCCTGGATTTGATGAATCTTTGTCTCCGTTGAATTCTGGAGCATCTTTTAGCGTGATGTTCGCGTTCTTATGCGGAGTTCTGTTTTCCAGATCTGAATCATGGTCGTTGTCATGGCCGTCCGCCATGGTGTTGGGATGACTTCTAGGTTCCCCGGCAACGGCGCCAATGTTCCGAAGGTTATCTGAAACTGGAGGTCGATCTCGGATGAGATCTTCTGTACTGGTCGGTACCGATGTGTCCGGCTATAGGAGATGGCCGGAGCGGTCGCATTCGACTCGTTGGCTTGACTGCACTTCTGATCCTTGGCCACCGAAGGGTGAGGGGTACTTGCAAGAGACTCCGATGCTTAAGTTAGCACGGGTATTAAACAGGTTTTTAAGTGTAGATCAGAGTATGAATTATACATGGGTGCTCCAGTGTATTTATAGTAGTGTGAGCTGACCTTTCTGATAAGATAAGTTGGTTATCTTATCTTATCTTATCTTATCTTTATCTTGAGTGGAGTCAGCTTATCTTTAAGGGAACCGCCTCTATCTCTGTAGGTTTGGACTGCTTTTGGATTTGGGTCATGTTCCTCTGTTTGGGCCCTTTACTGGGCTTTCCTGTCGATTTATCCGAGCTTTTTGAGAAGAGGTCGGCTAGTCGGACCTGAAGAGGTCAGTCGCTTTGTCGCCGATCATCCCGGGTCGGATAGCTCGACCCAGGGTATGAACACTTATGATAGGGTTGAATGGCACTTCTTGTGGTACATCATGGAAAAACTGGGCTTTGATGCTAAATGGATTAACTGGATTAAGGAATTGGTAACGACTGTTTCTTACTCTGTTGTTGTGAAAGGGCAACCTTTTGGCTACTTTAGGCCAAATAGGGGCATCCGACAGGGTGACCCTCTATTTTCATATCTATTTCTTTTTTGTGCAGAAGGCCTTTTCTTCTTGCTACACAAGGCAGAACAAAACAGATTAATTCAAGGAGTTCAAGTTAATCAGAGATGCCAAATAGTTAATCACCTTTTGTTTGCTGATGATTCAATCCTTTTTTGCAAGGGCTTACCTAATACAAGCCAAAGCATTTTGGAATTGCTAGAGATCTACGAGGGCTTCAGTGGACAAAAAGTCAATTTGAACAAGTCGGCCATCTTTTTCAGTCACAACACACCTCAGAACACAAAACTAGCAATTGCAAAGACACTAAATATTGAACATATCGGAGCCCAGGATAAATACTTGGGGATGCCCTCCATAGTTCAGAAATAAAAGAAAGCAACCTTTGGACCTATCAAGGATAAAGTTCAGAAGAGGATTATGGGTTGGAAAAAAAGTTTATTGTCCTCGGGTGGTAGGCACACGCTATTAAGAGCGGTGGGGGAAGCGATTCCTATTTACATACTCTCTTGTTTCAAGCTCCCGGACACGCTGTTAACTTAGATTCATAGCATGCTCCCGCAATTTTGGTAGGGTCAAAAAGGCACAGAACAAAGAATGGTTTGGATTAAATGGGACACAATGACGAGACCGGAGAAACATGGAGAGTTGGGGATCAAAGACCTAAGGGCACAAAATTTGGCCTTATTGGGCAAGCAATGTTGGCGTCTAAAGAAATACCCTAATTCTAGACTGTCAAGAATGTTCAAAACTAAATATTTCAGATATACAGATTTCTTACATGCAGAGATAGGAAGCATACCATCGTGGGGCTGAAGAAGTGTTCTTGAAGGCCGCAAGGTGATTGAGAAAGGCTTGTTATGGAAAATAGGCTCTGGTGCTAATGTTCGCATCTTCCATGATCCCTGGCTCCCACCACCATTGCCCTTTAACGTCCCTCAAGCTATAGTCACCATCCCACCGAATCTACAAGTGTGTTATGTTAGTGCGCTACTAAATCCTGATAGAAGCTGGAACAGAAACCTGATTGAGTCAATTTTTTCAGTTGATATATGCAATAAAATTTTTTCCATCAAACCAACAGAGGAGGAGGATGAAGTTAATTGGTGCTGGACAAAATCTGGTATATACGAAGTTGGGTCAAGATACAAAGTTGCTTATGAGTTCTTTCATTCTCCTACTTCATTGATGTCTCAGAACATACAGAACAACAGAGTATGGAATAGCATTTGGGAATTGAAATTACCTCATAAAATTAATATTTTTTTTATGCAAGAGTCTTCATGAAAAGCTTCCGGTTCTGCAACAAATCCATAGCCGGTTTGCATCCACCCCCGCCACTTGCCCAAGATGCATGCTGAAAGATGAATCAATTTCTCATGCCTTATTCCAATGACCTCTATCTTCAATCATCTGGAGTCTAAACTTAATAACCCTGACTTATGGCAGAGAGAAGAGAAGACCTTCATCAATTGGTGGCAACGAGCCTTATCTTGGGCAGCAGCTCAAATCGAAGGTAGAGAAAAGATCTTCTTCATCGCGATGCTTTGTTGGAGCACTTGGAAAGCAAGGAATAGGTGTGTCTTTGAGAAGCTAATAAGCCCATAAGCCCAGTAGATGGTGCAAGAAGCCAGCAATCTAGTAATTTCTCTTTATTCTTACTTTACTCTTTCTTAAGTTATTTGTCTTTTGAATCACACTTGGTGATAATTAAAAATACCCAACCTCTTTTATACTTTCTTACGAAAACATTATTATTTTATAATAATAAAATACTATCTATCTTTCAAGAAAAAAAAAGGTTCAAATAATGTTGAACGTGCTTTTCGAATTCTAAAGGGCAAATCAAGCACACCCTAAAACATTGTGCTTTTTATAAATTTTCTTTCATAAAATAAGAGCTTTATCAAATCAAACTTGACATTGTGCATTCACCAAAAAAACAAAACCTAGACATTGTGCTTTTCTTTGCCCTCCGTTAGGGTTTCTTCTGCTTGTGCCTTTGCTTCTGCATCTGTTTCTCTTTCTGCCTTTACCAGAGTCATATACGCACATACCATGGCACCAAGAAGGAGAAAGGCTATGAAATTAAAGCAGCCAAAATCAGAGACTGGTGCACGAAATTACAATCACACTTTGCAATTCCACACAACTAACCAGCAAGTGCACTGGGTCGTCCAAGTAATACCTTACGTGAGTAAGGGTCGATCCCACGGAGATTATCGGCTTGAAGCAAGCTATGGTCATCCTTGTAAATCTCAGTCAGGCGAATTCAAATAATTTTGAGGTTTTGATAATTAAAATATAATTAAAGCAGAAAATAAGATAGAAATACTTATGTAATTCATTGGTGGGATTTCAGATAAGCGTGTGGAGATGCTTTGTTGCTTTTGAACCTCTACTTTCCTACTGCTTTCTTCCAACCATGCGTTACCTCCTTCCATGGCAAGCTATATGATCCTCTCGGATGAAAATAAATCCATCTGCGCTGTCATCGCAGGGCTAATCATCTGTCGGTTTCTGCTAGCGTCGGAATAGGACCATTGTCCTTTTGCGCACTGTCACTTGCGCCCCACATTCTCAGGTTTGAAGCTCGTCACAGTCATCCTTTCCCAGATCCTACTCGGAATACCACAGACAAGGTTTAGACTTTTCGGATCCCAATAATGCTGCCAATGGTTCTAGCCTATACCACGAAGACTCTGATCTCACGGAATGGAGGCTCTGTTGTCAGGAGAGGCAACCATGCATCGTGAACCAGGAGGCTAAGAGATACACACTCAAGCTATTGCAGATAGAACGGAAGTGTTTGTCAGGCACGCGTTCATAAGTGAGAATAATGATGAGTGTCACGGATCATCACATTCATCAGGTTGAAGTGCGAGTGAATATCTTAGAATAAGAAGTAGGCGTGAAGTGAATAGAAGAACAATAGTACTTGCATTAATTCATGAAGAACAGCAGAGCTCCACACCTTAATCTATGGGGTGTAAAAACTCCACCGTTGAAAATACATAAGAACAAGGTCTAGGCATGGCCGAATAGCCAGCCTCCCAAATATGAAATGAAGCTCTCTAAAAGATGATTAAAAGATCAAAAGATGATCCAAGGATATTCCAAAGATGAAAATTCAATAGTAAAAGGTCCTATTTATAATGAACTAGTGGCCTAGGGTTTACAGAAATAAGTAAATGATGTAGAAATCTACTTCTGGGGCCCACTTGGTGTGTGCTTGGGTTGAGCATTAAAACTTTCACATGCATAGGCTATTCCTGGAGTTAAACACCAGCTTTGGTGCCAGTTTGGGCGTTTAACTCCAATTCTGGTGCCAGTTTGGGCGTTTTACGCCAGAATTCCTTGGGCTGACTTTGAACGCCAGTTTGGGCCATCAAATCTCGAGCAAAGTATAGACTATTATATATTGCGGGAAAGCCCAAGATGTCTACTTTCCAACGCAATTAAGAGCGCGCCAACTGAACTTTTGTAACTTCAGAAAATCTACTTCGAGTGCAGGGAGGTCAGAATCTAACAGCATCTGCAATTCTTTTTCAGCCTCTGAATCAGATTTTTGCTCAGGTTCCTCAATTTCGGCCAGAAAATATCTGAAATCATAGAAAAACATACAAACTCATAGTAAAGTCCAGAAATGTAATTTTTATTTAAAAACTAATAATTATATACTAAAAACTAACTAAATCATACTAAAAACTACCTAAAAATAATGCTAAAAAGCATATAAATTATCCGCTCATCACAACACCAAATTTAAATTGCTGCTTGTCCCCAAGCAACTAAAAACAAAATAGGATAGAAAGACGAGAATATAGAATAAATTTTGAAAACATCTATGAAGATCAGTCTTAATTAGATGAGCGGGGCCATTAGCTTTTTTGCTTCTGAACAGTTTTGGCATCTCACTTTATCCTTTGAAGTTCAGAATGATTGGCATCTATAGGAACTCATAATTCAGATAGTGTTATTGATTCTCCTAGTTCAGTATGTTGATTCTTGAACACAGTTACTTTATGAGTCTTGGCCGTGACCCTAAGCATTTTGTTTTCCAGTATTACCACCGGATACATAAATGCCACAGACGCATAACTGGGTGAACCTTTTCAGATTGTGACTCAGCTTTGCTAGAGTCCCCAATTAGAGGTGTCCAGAGCTCTTAAGCACACTCTTTTTTCTTTGGACCATGACTTTAACCGCTCAGCCTCAAGCTTTTCACTTGACACCTTCACGCCACAAGCACATGGTTAGGGACAGCTTGGTTTAGCCGCTTAGGCCAGGATTTTATTCCTTTGGGCCCTCCTATCCATTAATGCTCAAAGCCTTGGATCCTTTTTTATTTTACCCTTGCCTTTTAGTTTAAAAGGTTATTGGATTTTTCTGCTTGCTTTTTCTTTTTCTTTTCTTTTTCTTTTTTTTGCAAGCTTTTCACTGCTTTTTCTTGCTTCAAGAATCAATTTTATGATTTTTTAGATTATCAATAACATTTCTCCTTTTTCATTATTCTTTCAAGAGCCAACAAATTTAATATTCATAAACTTCACTATAAAAAATATGCACTGTTCAAGCATTCATTCAGAAAAACAAAAAGTATTGCCACCACATCAAAATAATTAAACTATTTTAAAATTCAAAAATTATGTACTTCTTTTTCTTTTTCAGAAAACATTTTTTTCATTTAAGAGAGGTGAAGGATTCATAGGACATTTATAACTTTAAAGCATAGGCACTAGACACTAATGATCATGTAATGAAGATGCATACATAGATAGCACATAAAGCATAAAAAAACAGAAAGATAAGAACAAGGGAATCAAAGAACGGGTCCACCTTAGTGATGGCGGCTAGTTCTTCCTCTTGCAGATCCAATGGAACGCTTGAGCTCCTCTATGTCTTTTCCTTGCCTTTGTTGCTCTTCCCTCATGGCTATTTGATCCTCTCTAATTTCATGGAGAATAATAGAGTGCTCTTGGTGCTCCATTTTTAGTTGCTCCATATTGGAACTCAAATCTCCTAAGGAGGTGTTGATTTGCTCCCAATAGTTGTGTGGAGGAAAATGCATCCCTTGAGGCATCTCAGAGATTTCTTGATGAGGGACTTCCTCATGCTCTTGTTGAGGTCCATAAGTGGGCTCTCTTATTTGCTCCATCCTCTTTTTAGTGATGGGCTTGTCCTCTTCAATGAGAATGTCTTCTCCTATGACAACTCCAGCTAAATTGCATAGGTGACAGATGAGATGACGGAAGGCTAACCTTGCCAAAGTGGAGGTTTTGTTAGCCACTTTGTAGAGTTCTAGAGGAATGACCTCATGAACTTCTACTTCCTCTCCAATCATGATGCTATGGATCATGATAGCCCAATCTATAGTTACTTCGGATCGGTTGCTAGTAGGAATGATGGAGCGTTGGATGAATTCCAACCATCCTCTCGCCACGGGTTTAAGGTCATGCCTTCTCAATTGAACCAGCTTGCCTTTGGAGTCTCTTTTCCACTAAGCTCCTTCCACACATATGTCCATGAGGACTTGGTCCAACCTTTGATCAAATTTGACCCTTCTAGTGTAGGGGCGTGCATCTCCTTGCATCATTGGCAAGTTGAATGCCAACCTTACATTTTCCGGACTGAAATTTAAGTATTTCCCCCGAACCATTGTAAGCCAATTCTTTGGGTTCGGGTTCACACTTTGATCATGGTTTTTGGTGACCCATGCATTAGCATAGAACTCTTGAACCATTAAGATTTCAACTTGTTGAATGGGGTTGTGAGAACTTCCCAATCTCTTTTTCGAATCTCATGTCGGATCTTCGGATACTCATTCCTTTTGAGCATGAAAAGGACCTCAGGGATCACCTTCTTCTTGGCCACAACTTCATAGAAGTGGTCTTGATGGACCTTTGAGATGAATCTCTCCATCTCCCATGACTCAGAGGTGGAAGCTTTTGCTTTTCCTTTCCTCTTTCTAGAGGTTTCTCTGGCCTTAGGTGCCATAAATGGTTATGGAAAAACAAAAAGCAATGCTTTTACCACACCAAACTTAGAAGGTTTGCTCGTCCTCGAGCAAAAGAAGAAAGAAATGAGTAGAAGAAGAATAAAATAGAGGAGATGGATAGGTGTGGGTGGTTCGGCCAAGGGGGGAAAAGTGTTTATGATGTATGAAAATGAAGGAGGGAGGAGGGATTTATATAGGAGTGGAGAGAGGGGTAGGGTTCGTGTATTAGGGGTTGGGTTTGGGAGGGAAAGGATTTGAATTTGAATTGTGAGGTGGGTGTTATTGGGAAGAGTGGTAAAGGTGATTGGTGAAGAGGTGATGGGGAAGAGAAATGGAGGTGATTGGTGAGGGGTATTTAGGGAAGGGTGTTATGGGAAGGTGTGAAGAAGAGAGAGAGAGAGAGAGTTAAGGTAGGTGGGGATCCTGTGGGGTCTACAGATCCTGAGGTGTCAAGAGTTTCTCATCCCTGCACCATTTTGGCATGTAAACGCCCCTTTGAGTGCCAACCCTGGCGTTAAACTCCAGGTTGCTGCCCATTTCTGGCGTTTAACACTAGCTTATCTTCCCTTTCTGGCGTTGAACACCAATTTTTCTTCCCTTTCTGGCGTTAAACACCAGTTTGGTGCCCTTTTCTGGCGTTAAACACCCAGAATGGTGCCAGACTGGCGTTTAACGCCTATTCTTCTACCCTTACTGGCGTTTAAATGCCAGTAAGCTCATCCTCCAGGGTGTGCTATTTTCAATGCTGTTTTTTATTTTAGCTATTATTTTTGTGACTCCACATGATCATCATCCTAAAGAAAACATAAAATAACAATAGAAATTTAACATAGATAAGTAAAAATTGGGTTGCCTCCCAACAAGTGCTTCTTTAATGTCAATAGCTTGACAGTGGACTCTCATAGAGCCTCACAGATACTCAGAGCATGATGATGGTCTCCCAATACCAAACTTAGAGTTTGAATGTGGGGGCTATGTTTGACTCTACATTGAGAGAAGTTTGTCATGCTTCTTCTCCATGTGTATAGAAGGAGATTATTTAGCTTTAAACACAAGGTAGTCCTCATTCACTTGAAGGACCAACTCTCCTCTGTCAACATCAATCACAGCTTTTGCTGTGGCTAGGAAGGGTCTGCCAAGGATAATGGATTCATCCTTATTCTTCCCAGTGTCCAGGATTATGAAGTCAGCAGGAATGTAAAGGCCTTCAACCTTTACCAAGACATCCTCTACAAGTCCATAAGTCTATTTCCTTGAATTGCCTGCCATCTCTAGTGAGATTCTTGCAGCTTGCACCTCAAGGATCCCTAGATTCTCCGTTACAGAGAGGGGCATGAGGTTTATACTTGACCCTAGGTCACACGGAGCCTTCTCAAAGGTCATGGTGCCTATGGTACAGGGTATTAAGAATTTTCCAGGATCCGGTTTCTTCTGAGGTAATGTCTGCCTAATCAAGTCATTCAGTTCATTGGTGAGCAAGGGGGGTTCATCCTCCCGAGTCTCATTACCAAATAACTTGGCATTCAGCTTTATGATTGCTCCCAAGTACTTAGCAACTTACTCTTCAGAAATATCTTCATCCTCTTCACAGGAAGAATACTCATCAGAGCTCATGAATGGCAGGAGTAGGTTCAATGGAATCTCTATGGTCTCTGTTTGAGCCTCAGATTCCCTTAGTTCCTCAAAGGGAAACTTCTTTTCGTTCAGAGGACATCCCATGAGGTTTTTCTCACTGGGAATCACGTCCTCCTTACTCTCTCCAGGTTCGACCATGTTGGTCATGGTTATGGCCTTGCACTCTCTATTGGGATTTTCTTCTGTATTGCTTGGGAAAGTTCTAGGATGAGTTTCAGTAATTCTCTTACTCAGCTGACCCACTTGTGCCTCCAAATTTCTAATGGAAGATCTTGTTTCATTCATGAAACTTAGTGTGGGCTTAGATAGATCAGAGACTATAGTAGCTAGGCCAGAACAACTCTGCTCAGAGTTCTCTGTTTGTTGCTGAGAAGATGATGGAAAAGGTTTGCTATTGCTAAACTTATTTCTTCCACCATTATTGTTGTTGAAGCCTTGTTGAGGCTTTTGTTGGTCCTTCCATGAGAGATTTGGATGATTTCTCCATGAAGGATTATAGGTGTTTTCATAGGATTCTCCCATGTAATTCACCTCTTCCATTGCAGGGTTCTCAGGATCATAAGCTTCTTCTTCAGAAGATGCTTCTTTATTACTGCTGGATGCAGCTTGCATTCCAGTCAGACTCTGAGAAATCATATTGACTTGCTGAGTCAATATTTTATTCTGAGCCAATATGGCATTCAGAGTATCAATCTCAAGAACTCCTTTCTTCTGAGTTGTCTCATTGTTCATAGGATTTCTTTCAGAAGTGTACATGAACTGGTTATTTGCAACCATTTTAATGAGTTCCTGGCTTCTTCAGGCATCTTCTTCAGATGAAGAGATCCACCAGTAGAGTTGTCCAATGATATCTTGGACAGTTCAGACAGACCATCATAGAATATGCATATGATGCTCCATTCTGAAAGCATGCCAGAAGGACACCTTCTGATCAATTGCTTGTATCTTTCCCAAGCTTCATAGAGGGATTCGCCTTCCTTCTGTCTAAAGGTCTGGACTTTCACTCTAAGCTTACTCAATTTTTGAGGTGGAAAGAACTTTGCCAAGAAGGCATTGACCAGCTTTTCCCAAGAGTTCAGGCTTTCTTTAGGTTGTGAGTCCAACCATGTCCTAGCTCTATCTTTTACAGCGAAAGGGAAGAGCATAAGTCTGTAGACCTCAGGGTCAACCCCATGGGTCTTAACAGTGTCATAGATTTGCAAGAATTCAGCTAAAAACTGATGAGAATCTTCCAATGGAAGTCCATGATACTTGCAATTCTGCTGCAATAGAGAAACTAATTGAGGCTTAAGCTCAAAGTTGTTTGCTCCAATTGTAGGAATTGAGATGCTCCTTCCACAGAAGTCAGAAGAGGGTGCAATGAAGTCACCAAGCATCTTCCTTGCATTGTTGGCATTGTTGTTATTTTCGACTGCCAAGTCTTCTTCTTTTTCAAAAAATTTCTGTTAGGTCATCTCCAAAGAGTTGTGCTTTAGCTTCTCTTAGCTTCCTCTTCAAGTTCCTTTTAGGTTCAGGATCAGCTTCAACAAGAATGCCTTTGTCCTTGTTCCTGCTCATATGAAAGAGAAGAGAACAAGAAAGTATGGAATCCTCTATGTCACAGTATAGAGATTCCTTGAGGTGTTAGAGGAAAACGGGAATAGAGGGATGAGGTAGGTAGATAAGAATTTGAACATATGAAGAAGGAGAGAGAGTCCGAATTGCTAATTGAGAAGGAGTGTTAGTCCTTAAATAGAAGAAGGTGAGGAGGGGAAAAATTTTCGAAAACAAATTTTTAAATAAAACTAAATTTTAAAATAATTAAAAAGAATTTTGAAAAAGTGGTTGATGGTTTTTCGAAAATTAAAAGTGAGAAAGTGGTTAGGTGATTTTGAAGAAGATTTTGAAATCAGTAATCAAAAAGATATGATTGAAAATTATTTTGAAAAAAATGTGGTTGAGAAGATATGATTGAGAAGATATGATTGAAAAATAATTTAAAAAGAAACTTTTAAATTAATGATATGATTGAGAAGATATAATTGGAATTTTTTTTTAAATTAATGACTTGGCTAATAAGAAATTTAAAAGATATGATTCTAAAATTCAAATATTGAACCTTTCTTAACAAGGAAGTAGCAAACTTGAAATTTTTAAATCAAATCATTAATTGGTAGCCAGGATTTTCGAAAATAATGAGAGAAAAATGGAAAAAGATTTGATTTTAAAAAAGATATGATTTTAAAAAAAGATATGATTTGAAAAAGATTTGATTTTGAAAAATTATGAAGATTTAAAAAATATTTGAATTAAAAACTAACTTACCTCCTGGTACGCAGAATTTGTGATCCTTGGTAATGGCTCCAAAGATATGGTGCTCTAATCTTAATTCATAATTTGTCACAACTCCGTGTAGCTGACCAGCAAGTGCACTGGGTCGTCCAAGTAATAAACCTTACGTGAGTAAGGGTCGATCCCACGGAGATTGTTGGTATGAAGCAAGCTATGGTCATCTTGTAAATCTCAGTCAGGCGGATATTAATTGATTATGGAGTTTTCGAAAATAAATAATAAATAAACATAAAATAAAGATAGAAATACTTATGTAAATCATTGGTGAGAATTTCAGATAAGCGTATAGAGATGCTTTCGTTCCTCTGAACCTCTGCTTTCCTGCTGTCTTCATCTAATCAATCCTACTCCTTTCCATGGCAAGCTTTATGTAAGGACATCACCGTTGTCAATGGCTACTTTTCATCCTCTCTGTGAAAATGGTCCGATGCGCTGTCACTGCATGGCTAATCATCTGGAGGCATCACCGTTGTCAATGGCTGCATCCCATCCTCTCTGTGAAAATGGTCCGATGCGCTGTCACTGCATGGCTAATCATCTGGAGGTTCTCGATCATACTGGAATAGGATTTACTATCCTTTTGCGTCTGTCACTACGCCCAGCACTCACGAGTTTGAAGCTCATCACAGTCATTCAATCCCTGAATCCTACTCGGAATACCACAGACAAGGTTTAGACTTTCCGGATTCTCATGAATGCCGCCATCAATCTAGCTTATACCACGAAGATCCCAATATCTCGGACTCGGTCCCCTGTATTAGTAATCTAAGAGATAGTCATTCTGCCTTGTTTGCATGTAGAACGGAAGTGGTTGTCAGGCACACGTTCATGGTTGGGAATGGTGATGATTGTCACATTCATCACATTCATATTGAAGTGCGAATGGATATCTTAGAAGCGGAATAAGTTGAATTTGAATAGAAAAACAGTAGTACTTTGCATTAATCCGTGAAGAACAGCAGAGCTCCACACCTTAATCTATGGAGTGTAGAAACTTTACCGTTGAAAATACATAAGTGAAAGGTCCAGGCATGGCCGTGTGGCCAGCCCCCATGATCTAAGAACTAAACGTCCTAAGATGTAAATACAATAGTAAAAAGTTCTATTTATACTAAACTAGTTACTAGGCTTTACATAAGTAAGTAAATGACGTAAAAATCCACTTTCGGGGCCCACTTGGTGTGTGCTTGGGCTGAGCTTGGAGCATTCACGTGCAGAGGCTTCTTTTGGAGTTGAACGCCAAGTTGTAACATGTTTTTGGCGTTCAACTCTGGTTCGTGACGTGTTTCTGGCGTTTAACTCCAGAATGCAGCGTAGAACTGGCGTTGAGCGCCAGTTTGCGTCATCTAGTCTCGAAAAAAGTATGAACTATTATATATTGTTGGAAATCCCTGGATGTCTACTTTCCAACATCGTTAAGAGCGTGCCATTTGGAGTTCTATAGCTCCAAAAAATCTATTTCGAGTGCAGGGAGGTCAGAATCTAACAGCATCAGCAGTCCTTTGTCAGCCTTTTATCAGAGTTTTGCTCAGGTCCCTCAATTTCAGGCAGAATTTACCTAAAATCACAGAAAAATACAAAAACTCATAGTAAAGTCCAGAAATGTGATTTTTAATTAAAAACTAATAAAAATATCATAAAAACTAACTAAAACATACTAAAAACCTACTAAAAATAATGCCAAAAAGCGTATAAATTATCCGCTCATCACAACACCAAACTTAAATTGTTGCTAGTCCCCAAGCAACGAAAAATCAAATAGGATAAAAAGAAAAGAATATACTATAAATTCCAAACTATCAATGAATATTAATTCTAATTAGATGAGCGGGACTTGTAGCTTTTTGCCTCTGAACAGTTTCGGCATCTCACTTTATCCTTTGAAGTTCTGAATGATTAGCATCTATAGGAACTTAGAATTTCAGATAGTGTTATTGATTCTCCTAGTTCAGTATGTTGATTCTTGAACACAGCTACTTTTATGAGTCTTGGCCGTGGCCCTAAGCACTCTGTTTTCCAGTATTACCACTGGATACATACATGCCACAGACACATAACTGGGTGAACCTTTTCAGATTGTGACTCAGCTTTGCTAAAGTCCCCAATTAGAGGTGTCCAGGGTTCTTAAACACACTCTTTTTGCTTTGGACCTTGACTTTAACCGCTCAGTCTCAAGTTTTCACTTGACACCTTCACGCCACAAGCACATGGTTAGGGACAACTTGGTTTAGCCGCTTAGGCCAGGATTTTATTCCTTTAGGCCCTCCTATCCACTGATGCTCAAAGCCTTGGATCCTTTTTATTACCCTTGCCTTTTAGTTTTAAGAGCTTTGGCTTTTTCTGCTTGCTTTTTCTCTCTTTTTTATTTTTTTCGCATTTTTTTTTTCTGCAAGCTTTGTATTCACTGCTTTTTCTTGCTTCAAGAATCATTTTTATGATTTTTCAGATTATCAATAACATTTCTCTTTGTTCATCATTCTTCAAGAGCCAACATATTTAACATTCATAAACAACAAATTCAAAAGACATATGCACTGTTCAAGCATTCATTCAGAAAATAAAAAGTATTTGCCACCACATCAATATAATTAAATTAAATTCAAAGATAAATTCGAAACTCATGTATTTCTTGTTCTTTTGAGTTAAAAACATTTTTTCATTTAAGAAAGGTGAAGGATTAATGGAATTATTCATAGCCTTAAGACATAATTACTATATAATAATGATCATGAAGTAAAGACACAAACATAGCTAAGCATTTAACATAAAGAAAACAAAAACAGAGAATGAAAGAACAAGGAATGAGTCCACCTTAGTGATGGTGGCGTTTCCTTCTTGAGGACCCAATGATGTCCTTGAACTCTTCTATGTCTCTTCCTTGTTTTTGTTGCTCCTCCCTCATTACTTTTTGATCTTCTCTAATTTGATGGAGAATGATGGAGTGCTCTTGATGTTCCACCCTTAATTGTCCCATGTTGGAACTTAATTCTTCTAGGGAGGTGTTAATTTGCTCCCAATAATTCTGTGGAGGAAAGTGCATCCCTTGAGGTATCTCAGGGATTTCATGTTGATGAGCTTCCTCATGCGTTTCTTGGGCTCCATGAGTGGGTTCTCTTGCTTGCTCCATCTTTTTCTTAGTGATGGGATTCTCTTCCTCAATGAGGATGTCTCCTTCTATGAAAGCTCCAGCTGAGTAACATAGATGGCAAATAAGATGAGGGAAAGCTAGCCTTGCCAAGGGGGATGGCTTTTCGGCTATTTTGTAGAGTTCAAGGGAGATGACTTCATGAACTTCTACTTCCTCTCCAATCATGATGCTATGAATCATGATAGCCCGATCCACAGTAACTTCAGATCGGTTGCTAGTGGGGATGATGGAGCGTTGGATGAACTCTAACCATCCTCTAGCTGCAGGCTTGAGGTCCAGTCTTCTTAATTGAACCGGCTTGCCTTTGGAGTCAATCTTCCATTGAGCTCCTTCCACACATATGTCCATGAGGACTTGGTCCAACCTTTGATTAAAGTTGACCCTTCTAGTGTAGGGGCGTGCATCTCCTTGCATCATGGGCAAGTTAAACACCAACCTCACATTCTCCGGACTAAAATCTAAGTATTTCTCCCGAACCATTGTAGTATAATTCTTTGGATTCGGGTTCTTACTTTGATCATGGTTCTTAGTGATCTATGTATTGGCATAGAACTCTTGAACCATTAGAATGCCGACTTGTTGGATGGGGTTTGTTAGAACTTCCCAACCTCTTCTTTGGATTTCATGTCGGATCTCCGGATACTCATTTTTCTTGAATTTGAAAGGGACCTCGAGGATCACCTTCTTCTTGGCCACAACATCATAGAAGTGGTCTTGATGGGCTTTAGAGATTAATCTTTCCATCTCCCATGACTCGGAGGTGGAAGCTTTTGCCTTCCCTTTCCCTTTTCTAGAGGTTTCTCCGGTCTTAGGTGCCATCAATGGTTATGGAAAAACAAAAAAAAGCTATGCTTTTACCACACCAAACTTAAAATATTGCTCGCCCTCGAGCAAGAAAATAAAGAATAGATGAAGAAGAAGAAGAAGAAATAGAGGAGATGGAGAAAGGGATGTGTTTCGACTAAGAAGGGGAAGAGAGGGTTGTGTTGTGTGAAAATGAGGAAGAATGGAGGGCTTTATATAGGGAGGGGATGGGGGTTAATGTTCGGCCATATGGGTTGGTTTTGGGTGGGAATTTGATTTTGAATTTTGAAGGTAGGTGGGATTTATGAGGTAGGTTTATGGGGAGAGTGGATGAATGTGAGTGGTGACTAGGTGATGGGGAAGAGAGATTGAGGTGATTGGTGAAGGGCTTTGGGGAAGAGTGTTTATTAGAAAGAGTGTTTATTGGAAAGAGAGGAAGAATGAGAAGAGGGAAGAGAATGAGTGGTGGTAGGTGGGGATCCTGTGGGGTCCACAGATCCTGAGATGATGCTGTGGGGTCCACAAATCCTGAGGTGTCAAGGATTTGCATCCCTGCACCAATTAGGCATGTAAAATGCCTTTGCATGCAATTCTGGCGTTTAAACGCCGAATTTATGCTTGTTCTGGGCGTTGAACGCCCATCTGTAGCATATTTATGGCATTGAACGCCAGTTCCATGCTTTTTTCTGGCGTTTAGCGCCAGCTTCTCCCAGGGTGTCTTCCTGGCATCTGAACGCCCAGATGTTGCTTGTTTCTGGCATTCAGCGCCAGAACCATGCTCTGTTCTGGCGTTGAACGCCAGCCAGATGCTCCTTACTGGCGTTTAAACGCCAGTAAGCCCTTCCTCCAGGGTGTGATTTTTCTTCTGCTATTTTTGATTCTGTTTTTAATTTTTGTAATTATTTTGTGACTCCACATGATCATGAACCTAATGAAACATGAAAAACAATAAAAAATAAAATTAGATAAATAAAAATTGGGTTGCCTCCCAACAAGCGCTTCTTTAATGTCAATAGCTTGACAGTGGGCTCTCATGGAGCCTCACAGATGTTCAGAGCATTGTTGAGACCTCCTAACACCAAACTTAGAGTTTGGATATGGGAGTTCAACACCAAACTTAGAGTTTGGTTGTTGGTGCACGAAATTGCAATCACACTTTTGCAATCCCGCACAACTAACCAGCAAGTGCACTGGGTCGTCCAAGTAATACCTTGCGTGAGCAAGGGTCGATCCCACGGAGATTGTCGGCTTGAAGCAAGCTATGGTTATCTTGTAAATCTTAGTCAGGATATCAGAAATTATCAGGATTGATTGTAAAAAGCAAAAGAACATGAAATTGGTACTTGTTCAGCAGTAATGGAGAATAGGTTGAGGTTTTGGAGATGCTCCATCTTCTGAATCTCTGCTTTCCTACTGTCTTCTTCATCAAACACGCAAGGCTCCTTCCATGGCAAGCTGTATGTAGGGTTTCACCGTTGTCAGTGGCTACCTCCCATCCTCTCAGTGAAAATGTTCCTATGCTCTGTCACAGCATGGCTAATCAGCTGTCGGTTCTCGGTCAGGCCGGAATAGAATCCATCGATCCTTTTGCGTCTGTCACTAACGCCTTGCCTGCTAGGAGTTTGAAGCACGTCACAGTCATTCAATCATTGAATCCTACTCAGAATACCACAGACAAGGTTTAGACCTTCCGGATTCTCTTGAATGCTGCCATCAGTTCTAGCTTATACCACGAAGATTCTGGTTAAGGAATCCAAGAGATATCTACTTAATCTAAAATTGAACGGAGGTGGTTGTCAGGCACACGTTCATAGTTGAGAATGATGATGAGTGTCACGGATCATCACATTCATCCGGGTTAAGAGCAAGTGATATCTTAGAATGGAAGCAAGCATGATTGAATAAGAAACAGTAGTAATTGCATTAATCCATCAAGACACAGCAGAGCTCTTCACCCCCAACCATGGGGTTTAGAGACTCATGCCATGGAAGGTATACAAAGAAACGTGTAAAATGTCATGAGGTACAGATACAATGTCAAAAGATCCTATTAATAGCAAACTAGTAGCCTAGGGTGTACAGAAATGAGTAAATGACAGAAAAATCCACTTCCGGGCCCACTTGGTGTGTGCTTGGGCTGAGCATTGAAGCATTTTCGTGTAGAGACCTTTTCTGGAGTTAAACGCCAGCTTTCATGCCAGTTTGGGCGTTTAACTCCAAGTTTTATGCCAGTTCCGGCGTTTAACGCTGGAATTCCTGAGGGTGGCTTTGAACGCTGGTTTGGGCCATCAAATCTTGGGCAAAGTATGAACTATCATATATTGCTGGAAAGCCCAGGATGTCTACTTTCCAATGCCGTTGAGAGCGCGCCAATTGGGCTTCTGTAGCTCCAGAAAATCCACTTCGAGTGCAGGGAGGTCAGAATCCAACAGCATCTGCAGTCCTTTTCAGTCTCTGAATCAGATTTTTGCTCAGAACCTTCAATTTCAGTCAGAAAATACCTGAAATCACAGAAAAACACACAAACTCATAGTAAAGTCCAGAAAAGTGAATTTTAACTAAAAACTAATAAAAATATACTAAAAACTAACTAAAAGATACTAAAAACATACTAAAAACAATGCCAAAAAGCGTATAAATTATCCGCTCATCACAACACCAAACTTAAATTGTTGCTTGTCCCCAAGCAACTGAAAATCAAAATAGGATAAAAAGAAGAGAATATACTATAGACTCCAAAATATCAAAGAAACATAGTTCCAATTAGATGAGCGGGACTAGTAGCTTTTTGCCTCCGAACAGTTTTGGCATCTCACTCTATCCTTTGAAGTTTAGAATGATTGGCATCTATGAGAACTCAGAACTCAGATAGTGTTATTGATTCTCCTAGTTAAGTATGATGATTCTTGAACATAGCTAGTGTATGAGTCTTGGCTGTGGCCCAAAGCACTCTGTCTTCCAGTATTACCACCGGATACATACATGCCACAGACACATAATTGGGTGAACCTTTTTAGATTGTGACTCAGCTTTGCTAGAGTCCCCAACTAGAGGTGTCCAAGGTTCTTAAGCACACTCTTTTTGCCTTGGTTCACAACTTTATTTCTTTCTTTTTTTCTTTTCTCTTTTTTTTTCGAATTTTTTTTTTTTTTGCTTTTTCTTGCTTCAAGAATCAATTTGATGATTTTTCAGATCCTCAATAACAGTTCTCTTTCTCCTCATTCTTTCAAGAGCCAACAACTTTAACATTCTCAAAACAACAAATTCAAAAGACATATGCACTGTTCAAGCATTCATTCAGAAAACAAAAAGTATTGTCACCACATCAAACTAATTCAACTAGTTTCAAGGATAAATTTCGAAATCCTGTACTTCTTGTTCTTTTGTGATTAAAGCATTTTTCATTTAAGAGAGGTGATGGATTCATAGGACATTCATAACTTTAAGGCATAAATTTTATTAATTATGAATTAAGAACAAGACTCAAATATAGATATAAAATGAAACTAAAAGAATAAAAATAGGAATAGGAAACAAAAGAAAAACGCAAAAATAGGCTCCTAATGATAGAGGTTTTCACAGAGTTAGGACTCAACAACCTTGATTTTGAGAAGTGGATGCTCCCTCAGCTTGAGAGGAGAGCTTTTGGCGTTTCATCTCTTGGATTTCACGCCCCTGCTTCTCTTGTTCCTTCAGCAATTTGCAGAGCATGCAGTTTTGATTCTGCTGTTCTTCCTTAAGTTGCTCCATAGTCTCTTGCAGCTTGGTGATAGATGCTTATAGGCTGGCCCAGTAGCCAATTTTAGGAAATTCAGGGAGGAACTCATGTGCCCTCCTTTTGATAGAGTTGTCTTGCACTTGTCCTTCCATTGACTTCTTGGTGATTGGATGTTCAATGGGTATGAATTCATCTACTCCCATCTTCACCCCAGCCTCTTTACAGAGCAAGGAGATTAAGCTTGGGTAAGCCAGTTTGGCTTCAGTGGAATTTTTATTTGCAATTGTGTAGATCTCACAAGCAATCACATGATGAACCTCCACTTCTCTTCCAAGCATAATGCAATGAATCATCACTGCTCTCTTGATGGTGACCTCAGAACGGTTGCTAGTGGGCAATATGGAACGCCCAATAAAGTCTAGCCAACCTCTTGCAATTGGTTTGAGGTCTCCCCTCTTGAGTTGGTTAGGGACACCCTTAGAATTGGTTATCCACTTAGTTCCAGGGAGGCATATGTCCTCTAGAACTTGATCCAACCCTTTATCTACTCTCACCATCCTCCTATTAAAGGAGTCAGGATCATCTTGCAGTTGAGGCAATTTGAAGATTTCTCTTATTTTATCCAGATGAAAGTACATAACTTTCCCTCTGACCATAGTCCTGTAGGTATGGTAAGCAGTTCCAGTCATTCTCTGCTTATCTGTTAACCACAGATTTGAGTAGAATTCCTGAACCATGTTCCTTCCAACCTTTATCTCAGGATTGGTTAGAACTTCCCATCCTCTGTTTCGAATTTGCTCTTGGATCCCCGGATATTCATCTTCTTTCAGATCAAATTTTACTTCCGGGATCACTGACCTCAGACCCATTATCTTGTGATAATGGTCTTCATGTTCTTTGGTTAAGAACTTCTCTTGATTCCAAAGATTCTTTGGATTATTCTCTTTCTTGCCTCTTAAATTGGTTTGTTTTCCCTTAGGAGCCATGATATTGATGAATCTTGGCTTAGTGATCATGGAAAAGCACACCAAACTTAGAGGTTTGCTTGTCCTCAAGCAAAAGAAAGGAAAGAAGAGAGAGGGAGGAAGAGGAAATTCGAATGGTGTGGTGGAAAGAGGGAGCCAAACGTGTATTTATAAGGTGGGGAGGGGAGATTTCGAAAAGAAAAGAAAAATTTGAAAGGAGATTTGAGAAGATGTGGAAAGAAATTGAAAAAGAGTGAGTTTTTTGAACAAAATTTGGGAATTGATTTGAAATAGATTTGAAGAATAGCTTTGATTTTTGAAGATTTGAAAGTGAATGATGAATGGTTGAAGTGTGATTTTGTAGAAAAATATGGGTAAGAAAAGGAAAGTTTGAAAAAATTTGGTTTGAAAACAAAATTGTGGTCCCCCCACCTTTCTGGCGTTAAACGCCCAGAATGGCACCCATTCTGGCGTTTAACGCCCAATTGATGCCCCTTTTGGGCGTTTAACGCCCAGCCAGGTGCCCTGGCTGGCGTTAAACGCCAAAATTCCTTTATCACTGGGCGTTTTTCCAAAACGCCCAGGATGCTGCACACCTGGCGTTAAACGCCCAGAATGGTGCCCATTCTGGCGTTTAACGCCCAAAATGGCACCATTCCTGGCATTAAACGCCCAGAATGGTACCCATTTTGGCGTTTAACGCCCAAAATGCCCCCTTACTGGCATTTTTTCGCCAGTAAGCTCATTTTCTCTGCTTTTTGAGCTGAATCCTTCTGTAACTCTGTGAATTCCTTCATTTTTGATACTTGCCTCTGTAAGAACAAATCATAACCTCCTAATGACTGGGTTGCCTCCCAGCAAGCGCTTCTTTACTGTCTTTAGCTGGACCTTCACTGAGAATCACTCAAGTCTCAGTTTTGAGCATTCCTGCTCAAAATTGCCTTCAAGATAATGCTTGATTCTCTGTCCGTTTACAATGAACTTTCTGTCAGAATCAATATCCTGAAGCTCAACATATCCATATGGTGACACTCCTGTGATCACATACGGACCCCTCCACCGGGATTTGAGTTTTCCTGGGAACAATTTGAGCCTGGAGTTGAAGAGCAGAACTTTTTGTCCTGGCTCAAAGACTCTGGTTGACAATTTCTTGTCATGCCACTTCTTTGCCTTCTCCTTATAAATTTTTGCATTTTCAAAGGCATTGAGTCTGAACTCCTCTAGCTCATTTAACTGGAGCAATCTTTTTTCACCAGCTAACTGAGCATCCATGTTTAGGAATCTGGTTGCCCAGTAGGCTTTATGTTCCAGTTCCATAGGCAAATGACAGGCCTTCCCATACACCAGTTGGTATGGAGAGGTTCCTATAGGAGTCTTGAATGCTGTTTGATGAGCGGATAATTTGTATGCTTTTTGGCATTGTTTTTAGTATGTTTTTGGTATCTTTTAGTTAGTTTTTAGTATATTTTTATTAGTTTTTAATTAAAATTCACTTTTCTGGACTTTACTATGAGTTTGTGTGTGTTTTTCTGTGATTTCAGGTATTTTCTGACTGAAATTGAGGGTCCTGAGCAAAAAATCTGATCCAGAGACTGAAAAGGACTGCAGATGCTGTTGGATTCTGACCTCCCTGCACTCGAAGCGGATTTTCTGGAGCTACAGAAGCCCAATTGGTGCGCTCTCAACGGCGTTGGAAAGTAGACATCCAGGGCTTTCCAGCAATATATAATAGTCCATACTTTGCCCAAGATTTGATGGCCCAAACCTGCGTAGCAAACCGGCCTCAGAAATTCCAGCGTTAAACGCCGGAACTGGCATAAAACTTGGAGTTAAACGCCCAAACTGGCATGAGAACTGGCGTTTAACTCCAGAAAACGTCTCTACACATAAAAGCTTCAATGCTCAGCCCAAGCACACACCAAGTGGGCCCGGAAGTGGATTTTTCTGTCATTTACTCATTTCTGTAAACCTTAGGATACTAGTTTACTACTTATAGACCTTTTGACTTTGTAATCAGTACGGAATGCGACCTTATGACATTGTACACCTTTTCTTCCACAGCATGAGTCTCTAAACCCCCCATGGTTGGGGGTGAGGAGCTCTGCTGTGTCTTGATGGATTAATGCAATTACTACTGTTTCTCATTCAATCATGCTTGCTTCCATTCTAAGATAATACTTGTTCTTAATCCGGATGAATGTGATGATCAGTGACAATCATCATCATTCTCAACTATGAACATGTGCCTGACAACCACCTCTGTTCTACCTTAGATTAAGTAGTTATCTCTTGGATTCTTTATCGGAATCTTCGT